>NC_133327.1:213359939-213572439 GCF_042186555.1 Aquarana catesbeiana
TGCCAGAGTGCTGTCCTTCTTGGGCACCCCCTCTCTCTTGGCTCACGTTACTGCCTTCCTCTAGCTGGGTACCATCATCGGACCCTTCAAAATGCTGGGCATCCTCCTGGAGCATGTACCCAACACTGTGGTCAAACAGTTCGGGGGACTCCTAAGGAGGACATAGTGGAGCTAGAGAAGGAGTGACTGACGTCAACATGGCCAGCTGCCGAAAAAAAGGACAAGCGTGTCCCACGGCCACGTGCTGATGAGGATGCACCGTCTCCACGACCAGGACTGTTGCCTCTAGGCACAGAGCCTGCTTGCCCTCTTTTATTGGCTTGTGACTGTCTGTCTCTCCTTGTTGGCCTTCCAGACATACTAATGGCCTGCAGTGAGATGTAGCTGCACAAAGCTGGGATGTATATATATACTGATACTGCAGCTAGCAGAATCAACTGCCTGCCTGTAGTATTATTAGTATGAGAACACCAGCAATTGTCTTCAGGTAGATTTAGGTGCACACTTTACAGAGGACACAGTACACTAACTGTAAATACTGTAGCTGCCTGCCTGTGGTATTAACAGGAGCAGAAGAACACCACTAATTGTGTTCAGGTAGCTTTAGCTGCACACTGTGCAGAGGACGCAGTACACTAATGCCCCGTACACACGGTCGGACTTTGTTCGGACATTCCGACAACAAAATCCTAGGATTTTTTCCGACAGATGTTGGCTCAAACTTGTCTTGCATACACACGGTCACACAAAGTTGTCGGAAAATCCGATCGTTCTGAACGCGGTGACGTAAAACACGTACGTCGGGACTATAAACGGGGCAGTGGCCAATAGCTTTCATCTCTTTATTTATTCTGAGCATGCGTGGCACTTTGTCCGTCGGATTTGTGTACACACGATCGGAATTTCCGACAACGGATTTTGTTGTCGGAAAATTTTATCTCCTGCTCTCCAACTTTGTGTGTCGGAAAATCCGATGGAAAATGTCCGATGGAGCCCACACACGGTCGGAATTTCCGACAACACGCTCCGATCGGACATTTTCCATCGGAAAATACGACCGTGTGTACGGGGTATTACTGTAAATACTGTAGCTGCCTGCCTGTCGTTTTAATAGGATCAGAAGAACACCACCAATTTTCTTCGGGTAGCTTTAGGTGCACACTGTGCAGAGGACACAATACACTAACTGTAAATTCTGTACCTGCCTGCCTATGGTATTAATAGGAGCAGAACAACAGCAATTGTGTTCAGGTAGCTTTAGGTGCACACTGTGCAGAGGACGCAGTACACTACCTGTAAATACTGTAGCTGCCTGCCTGTGGTATTAATAGGAGCAGAACAACAGCAATTGTCTTCAGGTAGATTTAGCTGCACACTGTGCAGAGGACACAGTACACTAACTGTAAATACTGTAGCTGCCTGCCTGTGGTATTATTAGGATCAGAAGAACACTACCAATTTTCTTCAGGTAGCTTTAGGTGCACACTGTGCAGAGGACACAGTACACTAACTGTAAATACTGTAGCTTCCTGCCTGTGGTATTAATAGGAGCAGAACAACAGCAATTGTGTTCAGGTAGCTTTAGGTGCACACTGTGCAGAGGACACAGTATACTAACTGTAAATACTGTAGCTGCCTGCCTGTGGCACTAATAGGATCAGAAGAACACCAACAATTTTATTCAAGTAGCTTTACGTGCACGCTGTGCAGAGGACACAGTACATTAACTGTAACCACCAATTTTCTTCAGGTAGCTTTAGGTGCACACTCTACAGAGGACACAGTACATTAACTGTAAATACTGTAGCTACCTGCCTGTGGTAATAATAGGAGCAGAACAACAGCAATTGTGTTCAGGTAGCTTTAGGTGCACACTGTGCAGAGGACGCAGTTTACTAACTGTAAATATTGTAGCTGCCTGCCTGTGACACTAATAGGATCAGAAGAATACCACCAATTTTATTCAGGTAGCTTAAGGTGCACACTGTGCAGAGGACACAGTACACTAACTGTAAATACTGTAGCTGCCTGTCTGTGGTATTAATAGGATCAGAAGAACACCACCAATTTTCTTCAGGTAGCTTTAAGTGCACACTGCACAGAGGACACAGTGCACTAACTGTAAATACTGTAGCTGCCTGCCTGTGGTATTAATAGAGCAGAACAACAGCAATTGTGTTCAGGTAGTTTTAAGTGGACACTGTGCAGAGGACGCAGTACACTAACTGTAAATACTGTAGCTGCCTGCCTGTGGTATTAATAGGATCAGAAGAACACCACCAATTTTCTTCAGGTAGCTTTAGGTGCACATTCTACAGAGGACACAGTACACTAACTGTAAATACTGTAGCTACCTGCCTGTGGTATTAATAGAAGCAAAACAACAGCAATTATCTTCAGGTAGCTTTAGGTGCACACTGTGCAGAGGATGCACTATACTAACTTGTAAATACTACAGCTGCCTGCGGTACTAATAGGATCAGAAGAACACCACCAATTTTCTTCAAGGTAGGTTTAGGTACACACTGTGCAGAGGACGCACTACACTAACTTGTAAATACTACAGCTGCCTGTGGTACTAATAGGATAAGAAGGACTGTTGGACCCACTTCTGCACCACAGAGAGATATACCTCCATCATGGGGCTAAACCGTCCTGAACCCTCTAATGGCTGACTGAGATACCCCAAGTACCTCTTCTTAGAAACATACTTAGTCAATAAGACCCGCAGATTTTTCCACTTTCGCCCTAATGCAGATCCCGGGGGGAGACCCCTTCAGACAGGGATCTTCTCACGAAACCCTTCATACACTTAAAGCTGGGTGGAGACCGGGGAGGGGATACCTCAAGGCCCCCCTTTCCTTCCCCATGTTTGTTTTCTGCTCTTCCCCCAAGTCCCCCTCCCCTTGATGTCTTTCCCCCTTCCTACGCCCCTACCCCACCTGCCCGGACGACGATAACCACATATTTATCCCCATGACTACTCCACTCATATGTATGACTTTCCATTTACTCCTCACAACTAAAAAGACTGATGAGACTGCCCCCCATACGGATACACCCCACTTTAAATAACTCAACACTTCCATACTTGCTCAGGAATAAATGAACAGATTTATATTTAAATGCCTACTGCCACTTTTATAAATAGCCCCTTACCCTTGGAGCGATAATTAAAGTGGCTTTCCTGCATCATACAGTTCTAGATCTCAAATGACTGAGTAGGCTTTGAGTTCGAGGTTGGTTTGTTCCTTTATTTGTTTGTTTAGATAAACATATCTAACTCGCTATGCTTCAGTGAGTAAAGTCATATCAATAATGTTCATGTTGTCTAACTACCTTTTGTTTGTAAAAACTGTGTACCAACACTTTGTTCATAATAAAAACTTTTGTAGAAAAAAAAAGAAAGACACCACCAATTTTCTTCAGGTAGCTTTAGGTGCACACTGTGCAGAGGACACACAACACTAACTGTAAATACTGTAGCTGCCTACCTGTGGTATTAATAGGAGCAGAATATATATATATATATATATATATATATATATATATATATATATATATATATATATATATATATATATACACACACACACACACAATACACTATAAGTGCAGCTAACTGACTCACCTGCCTACTCTATCTAACTTAAATCAAATGCTCAATGCCGGAACACACTACACAGGGCAGACGTGCAGGCGGCCTCATATAGTGTGGGGCGTGTACTAAACTCCCTGAGCCATAATTGGCAAAAGCCACCGTGGCTTTGGCCAATTACGGCTCTCTGTACAGACGGCGCTGTGATTGGCCAAGCATGCGGGTCATAGTGCATGCTTGGCCAATCATCAGCCAGCAATGCACTGCGATGGCACAGTGAATTATGGGCTATGACGTTCCACTCAAATTTGGTGCGAACGGCCCATATCATTCGTAATTCGACGAACGGTCGAACATGCGATGACTCGAAGCTCATCCCTATTGTTAACCATTATTTGCTTAGCAGGTACGCCATTCAGCTGCAGCAGCTGTTTTATCTATCTTGACAGCAACAGCGTTTGCTCCCATGATACATAAAGCCATGACTCCAGCACTGTCGGAGGTGATTTCATCACCACAGTTAAAAAAAGAGCATATATGCCGAAGCATGGGGGTAGCAGGGGTGGAGGAGCGATTTGCTCCTAACTTTTAGGGTGGATGCCCCCATTCTTCAGCATATATTTTTTTGGCACAGATTGCAATGTTTTATTTCTACTATGTTTTTTTTTGTATTTGCTTTGCTGGTATGGTAAGTCTTACTGTTATACTGTAATGTTACTTTGTTTTATTGTTAACCATCATTTGCTTAGCAGGTACATCATTCAGCTGCAGCATGGGTTTATTTATCTTGACAGCAACAGTGTTAGCTCCCACGATACATAAAGCTGTAACTTCAGAGCTGTCGGAGGTGATTTCACCACCACAGTTAAAACAAAATGGTGCATGTATGGTGGATGAAGGGCGGTATTCTAATGGTGGGCATACCCACCGATCAATCCCTTTTTTTCACTCAGCACACAGGCTGCATGAAAAAAAGAACATTACAATGTATGCCCAACAAGGGCCAGCAACGTACTGCTAAAAAACAGCATATATTCTGAAGCATGGGGGCAGCAGGGGTGGAGGAGCGATTTGCTCCTAACTTTTGGGGCGCATGCCCCCATGCTTCGGCATATATTTTTTAGGCAATTCAGCTGTAGCACTGATTTATTCATTTTGACAGCAACAGCGTTTGCTCCCACAATACGAAAATCAGCGACTCCAGCGCTGTAGGAGGTGATTTCACCACCACAGTTAAAACAAAATGGTGCATGTATGCCCATCATTAGAAGTGGGTGGATGAAGGGCGGTAATTTAATGGTGGGCATACCCACCGATCAATCTCTTTTTTTCGCTCAGCACACAGGCTGCATGAAAAAAAGAACATTACAATGTATGCCCAACAAGGGCCAGCAACGTACTGGTATGTTGCTGGACTTTGAGTGGTTATACCAGAATGATCATCTTGGTATCATTATTTTCAGTCAGCAGTCGGCTTTTATATAAAAACAATACTAGTGGCTAATTAGCCACTATACTGCTTTTATAGTCAGTGGGAGGGAATGTCCCCCCCTTCCCAAGGTCTTCCATGGTTTTCTCTGGCTCTCCTGTCCCAACAGGGAACCCAAGAATGCAGCCGGTGGTTCAGCCAGCAGACCATAGAGCTGATCGGAGACCAGAACAGCTCCAATCATCTCTATGGCCTAAGAAACCGGAAGCTACGAGCATTTCATGACTTAGGTTTCCCTGGATATAAACAGCGCCACTGGGAAATTGGCAAAGCATTTTATCACACCGATCTTGGTGTGGTCAGATGCTTTGAGGGCAGAGGAGAGACCCCAATTTTTTCAAAAAAGATTACCTGTCACTACCTATTGCTATCATAGGGGATATTTACATTCCCTGATATAACAATAAAAATGATAATTAATAAATAAACAAATAAAAGGAACAGTTTAAAAATATAATAAAAAAGCAAAATAAATAATTACAAAAAAAAAGCACCCCTGTCCCCCCGTACTCACCCACAAAGTCAAATGCAAGTGTTGGTCTGGTGTCATATGTAAACAGCAATTGCACCATGCATGTGAGGTATCACCGCAAAGGTCAAATCAATTGCAGTAATTTTAGCAGTAGACCTCCTCTGTAGATCTAAAATGGTAACCTGTAAAGGCTTTTAAAGGCTTTTGAAAATGTATGTAGTTTGTCACTGCTGCACAGTTGTGTGAATTTTAAAGCATGTCATGTTTGGTATCCATGTACTCGACATAAGATCATCTTTTTTATTTCATCAAACATTTGGGCAATATAGTGTGTTTTAGTGCAAAAAAAGGTGTGTTTTTTTCATATAAACAAAAAGTGTCAGAAAGGGCTTTGTCTTCAAGTGGTTAGAAGAGTGGGTGATGTGACATAAGCTTTTAAATGTTGTGCATAAAATGCCAGGACATTTTTGGAAAGTAGACACCCCAAGCTATTTTCTGATAGGCATGTTGAGTTCATGGAATATTTTATATTTTGTCACATGTTTCGGTAAAATTACACTTATGTTTTTTGCACAAAGTTGTCACTAAATGATATATTGTTCAAACATGGCATGGTTATATGTAGACTTACACCCCAAAATACATTCTGCTGCTTCTCCTGAGTACGGGGATACCTCATGTGTGAGACTTTTTGGGAGCCTAGCCGTGTACAGGACCCCGAAAACCAATCACCGCCTTCAGTATTTCGAAGGGTGTAAATTTTTTATTTTACTCCTCACTACCTATCACAGTTTTGAAGGCCATAAAATGCCAAGATAGCACCCCCCCCCAAATGACCCCGTTTTGGAAAATAGACACCCCAAGCTATTTGATGAGAGGCATGTTGAGTCCATGGAATATTTTATATTTTGCCACAAGTTTCAGGAAAATTTCATTTTTTTTTAATTTTTTTTTACATAAAGTTGTCACTGAATGATATATCGTGTAAACATGGCATGGTTATATGTGAAATTACATCCCAAAATACATTCTGCTGCTTCTCCTGTCTACAGGGATACCTCATGTGTGAGACTTTTTGGGAGCCTAGCCACGTACAGGACCCCAAAATCCAAGCACCTCCTTCAGACATTCTAAAGGCATAAAATTGTGATTTTACTCCTCACTACCTATCACAGTTACGGAGGCCCTGAAATGTCCAGATAGCACCCCCCCCCAATGGAAAGTAGACACCCCAAGGTATTTGCTAAGAGGCATGGTGAGTATTTTGCAGATCTCATTTATTTTTGAAAATGAGAAAAGAAAAGAAAAATGTATTTTTTTTTTCTTTTTTCAAATTTCAATACTTTGTGACAAAAAGTGAGATCTGCAAAATACTCAACATGCCTCTCAGCAGATAGCTTGGGGTGTCTACTTTCCAAAAAGGGGTCGTTTGGGGGGGTTGTGCTAACTGGGCATTTCATGGCCTCCGAAACTGTGATAGGCAGTGAGGAGTGAAATAAAAAATGTAGGCCCTTACGAAGCCTGAAGGCGGTGATTGGTTTTCGGGGTCATGTACGTGGTTAGACTGCCAAAAAGTTCCACACTTGTGGTATCCTTGTACTCAGGATAAGCTGCAGAATGTATAATGGAATATACAGAAATGAGGGAACTAATGCGCAAAACCAAACTATATAGAATAGGATACATAAGGATGGGAGAAGCTGACAACATGTAGAAGTGTTCCCACACAGATAAAATATATGAATAAGTGAAGTATGTGGTGCTAACTAAAGTGCAGAAATGAATCAATATGTATACAAGTGTAGAACAGAATAGGCAAGTGCAAGTGAAAATAAAAATAACTAATTTTCTCTACTCTTCTCTAGATCACTGGTAAAGTGCACCAATGCCACAGATTCCAAACATCAATCTAAAATAACATCCAGTGTGTATGTAAGGTGCATCAAGTGAAAAAATATATAATAATCCTAGTCTAATAATATAATGACATAAAAAATGTGAAACATAAACATTTCTGAATAAATCCACTGTTCTCCTAGAGTGTAAAAGGTGAAATTCAAAAAACAAAGTCCAACAAGTGATAAACACTAATATGAATAAGTTCACATATATAGGTTCATGAATTAAATCGTGCAAAAAAAAAAAAAAAATTGTGCAAAAACAACTTTCGATTGATGTCAAATTCCTCCAATCACATATATAATATCTGTGGTGCGCCACACAATTCCTCCAGCCTCTCACCTCAGATGGAGACCCCTAGCGCCAAATACTAGACATGTATGCCGTCAATAAATTTGTTTTGTTTCGTTCCGTTCCGTTTCGTATTAGAATTAATTTGTATTTCCTAATTCGTGTCCAAAATTCTATTTGGATTCGTACGGAATATGAATTTTCGTTAGGTTCGTTAACTTTTCATAACAATTACAAACGTTCGTTATGATGAATTTAAAAGGCAAAAAAACACCAAATTCGAAAGCCGCGAACACCCTTTAAAAGGCTATGGGAGAAATCAAAAGTCCTAACTTTAAAGGTTAATATGCAAGCTATTGTCATAAAAAGTGTATGTATCAATGCAAAAAAAAATTTTAAAAACAGCCGTTTTTTTGGGAGCAGTGATTTTAATAATGCTTAAAGTGAAACAATAAAAGTGAAATATTCCTTTAAATTTCGTACCTGGGGGGTGTCTATAGTATGCCTGTAAAGTGACACTTTTTTTCCCATGTTTAGAACAGTCCCTGCACAAAATGACATTTCTAAAGGAAAAAAAAGTCATTTAAAAGTAGTAGCACTAGTGCCTATTAACCACTTGAGCCCCGGACCATTATGCTGCCTAAGGACCAGAGGTCTTTTTCCAATTTGGCACTGCGTCGCTTTAACTGCTAATTGCGCGGTCATGCAATGCTGTACCTAAACGAAATTTGCGTCCTTTTCTTCCCACAAATAGAGCTTTCTTTTGATGGTATTTGATCACCTCTGCAGTTTTTATTTTTTGCGCTATAAACGGAAAAAGACCGAAAATTTTGAAAAAAAATGATATTTTCTACTTTTTGTTATAAAAAAAATCCAATAAACTAAATTTTAGTCATACATTTAGGCCAAAATGTATTCGGCCACATGTCTTTGGTAAAAAAAATGTCAATAAGCATATATTTATTGGTTTGCGCAAAAGTTATAGCGTCTACAAACTAGGGTACATTTTCTGTAATTTACACAGCCTTTAATTTATGACTGCCTATGTCATTTCTTGAGGTGCTAAAATGGCAGGGCAGTGCAAACCCCCCCCAAATGACCCCATTTTGGAAAGTAGACACCCCAAGGAAATTGCTGAGAGGCATGTTGAACCCATTGAATATTTATTTTTTTTGTCCCAAGTGATTGAATAATGACAAAAAAAAAAAAATATTTACAAAAAGTTGTCACTAAATGATATATTGCTCACACAGGCCATGGGCCTATGTGGAATTGCACCCCAAAATACATTCAGCTGCTTCTCCTGAGTATGGGGATACCACATGTGTGGGACTTTTTGGGAGCTTAGCCGCGTACGGGGCCCCGAAAACCAAGCACCGCCTTCAGGATTTCTAAGGGTGTAAATTTTTGATTTCACTCTTCACTGCCTATCACAGTTTCAGAGGCCATGGAATGCCCAGGTGGCACAAACCCCCCCCCCCCAAATGACCCCATTTTGGAAAGTAGACACCCCAAGCTATTTGCTGAGAGGCATATTGAGTCCATGGAATATTTTATATTTTGACACAAGTTGCGGGAAAGTGACACTTTTTTTTTTTTTTTTTGCACAAAGTTGTCACTAAATGATATATTGCTCACACAGGGCATGGGCATATGTGGAATTGCACCCCAAAATACATTTAGCTGCTTCTCCTGAGTATGGGGATACCACATGTGTGGGACTTTTTGGGAGCCTAGCCGCGTACGGGGCCCCGAAAACCAAGCACCGCCTTCAGGATTTCCAAGGGTGAAAATTTTTGATTTCACTCTTCACTGCCTATCACAGTTTCGGAGGCCATGGAATGCCCAGGTGGCACAAACCCCCCCCCCCCCAAATGACCCCATTTTGGAAAGTAGACACCCCAAGCTATTTGCTGAGAGGCATGGTGAGTATTTTGCAGCTCTCATTTGTTTTTGAAAATGAAGAAAGACAAGAAAAAACTTTTTTTTTTTTCTTTTTTCAATTTTCAAAACTTTGTGACAAAAAGTGAGGTCTGCAAAATACTCACTATACCTCTCAGCAAATAGCTTTGGGTGTCTACTTTCCAAAATTGGGTCATTTGGGGGGGTTTTGTGCCACCTGGGCTTTCCATGGCCTCCGAAACTGTGATAGGCAGTGAAGAGTGAAATCAAAAATTCACGCCCTTAGAAAGCCTGAAGGCGGTGCTTGGTTTTCGGGGTCCCGTACGCGGCTAGGCTCCCAAAAAGTCTCACACATGTGGTATCCCCGTACTCAGGAGAAGCAGCAGAATGTATTTTGGGGTGTAATTTCACATATTCCCATGGCATGTTTGAGCAATATATCATTTAGTGACAACTTTGTGCAAAAAAAAAAAAAAAAAATTTGTCTCTTTCCCGCAACTTGTGTCGCAATATAAAATATTCCATGGACTCGACATGCCTCTCAGCAAATAGCTTGGGGTGTCTACTTTCCAAAATGGGGTCATTTGGGGGGGTTTTGAACTGTCCTGGCATTTTATGCACAACATTTAGAAGCTTATGTCACACATCACCAACTCTTCTAACCACTTGAAGACAAAGCCCTTTCTGACACTCATTGTTTACATGAAAAAGTTATTTTTTTTTGCAAAAAAATTACTTTGAACCCCCAAACATTATATATTTTTTTAAAGCAAATGCCCTACAGATTAAAATGGTGGGTGTTTCATTTTTTTTTTTCACACAGTATTTGCGCAGCGATTTTTCAAACGCATTTTTTGGGGAAAAAACACACTTTTTTAAATTTTAATGCACTAAAACACACTATATTGCCCAAATGTTTGATGAAATAAAAAAGATGATCTTAGGCCGAGTACATGGATACCAAACATGACATGCTTTAAAATTGCGCACAAACGTGCAGTGGCAACAAAATAAATGCATTTTTAAAAGCCTTTAAAAGCCTTTACAGGTTACCACTTTAGATTTACAGAGGAGGTCTACTGCAAAAATTACTGCCCTCGATCTGACCTTCGCGGCGATACCTCACATGCATGGTGCAATTGCTGTTTACATTTGACAACAGACCGCCGTTTGTGTTCGCCTTAGCCGGAGAGCAGGGGGCGACAGGGGTGCTTTTTTTTTTTTTTTTTTTTTCTTTATTATTTTTTTGCTTTTTTATCTTATTTTTAAACTGTTCCTTTCATTTTTTTTTTTTTAATCATTTTTATTGTTATCTCGGGGAATGCAAATATCCCCTATGATAGCAATAGGTAGTGACAGGTACTCTTTTTTGAAAAAATTGGGGTCTATTAGACCCTAGATCTCTCCTCTGCCCTCAAAGCATCTGATGACACCAAGATCGGTGTGATAAAATGCTTCCCCAATTTCCCAATGGCGCTATTTACATCCGGCGAAATCTAAGTCATAAAATGATCGTAGCTTCCGGTTTCTTAGGCCATAGAGATGTTTGGAGCCACTCTGGTCTCTGATCAGCTCTATGGTCAGCTGGCTGAATCACCGGCTGCATTCTCAGGTTCCCTGTTGAGACAGGAGAGCCAGAGAAAAACACGGAAGACGGTGTGGGGGGGGCATTCCCTCCCACGGCTTGTAAAAGCAGTCTAGAGACTAATTAGCCACTAGGATTGCTTTTACATGAAAGCCGACCGCTGGCTGTAAAGAATGATACCAAGATGATACCTAAACCTGCAGGTATCATTCTGGTATAACCATTCAAAGTCGTGAATGGCGTACCTGAAGACAAAAAAATGGTTAACAATGGTTAACAATAAAGCGCAGTAAACAGTAAAGTATAAATAATTACATACCTGAAAAACAAACATGATAAAACATAATAACAATAACAATAACAATAAAACATTGCAGAATAGAATACAGTAAAAAAAGAGCAGAACAATAGAGAGAGAGAATAGAGAGAGAGAACAATAAAACGACAACTATTTTTTTTTATTTTATATATATATATTTTTTTTTACACTTTTTTTGTAACTAACTTTTATAACTGTAACCGGTTCCAGGTTCGGGTCTCTCAAAATGCGATGGCATCTTGGGAGACCCTGTGAAAGTGTGCCTAGTCTGTGCAATGCTGTACCCTACGCTAATAACTAGTGCATGGTAGCGTTCAAAACATTCACCAATGCAAAGACCAGGATTGTCAGGACAGGAGGGACAATAATAGAGGGTGTCACGCCTATATCCGCGCTTGCTGCAGACACGACATCTTTTTTGGGGGGGTTCGTTGGGTAGGGGTACTCGGGAGGACATAAAAATGCCTCTCATGCAGCCGACTGCATTTGGTTGGGGATGTGAATGGGGGAAGTACGGGCGCTGCAGAAGCGGTGTGTTCCCAATTAGGATTGGCGAATGCAGCAGGAAGGGCACTATGGGCATGACGGGCCTGTGTTTGTCTTTTTGGTGGCAGCGGGACACTACTTGTGCTTGCCACCTCACCAGCTTGAACTGCACTTATGGGACTCGCCACGTCACCAAGTGTTACTGCAGCGCTGGTTTGACTACGACCGGAGTGTACTAGGCCGCTGGTGCTTGCCAGTTCAATAAAAAGCTTCCAAAAAAACTGTTAGCGATCGCAGGGATCAGGCCTGACTCTGCAAACGCTGCAGTTATGCGTTTAGTGTTTTGTAAGTGACAGTGATCGATTGATACTGCACTTGGGTGGGCTGGGCTGGGCTGGGCGGAGGGGCAAAACGCAGGTGCTAGCAGGTATCTGGGCTGATCCCGATAACACTGCGTTTTTGGGAACCCTAAACTGCTGGGGACGCTAGTATAGATCTGATCGGATCAGATATTGATCCGTTCAGATACTATACCACTAAAGGAGGCGTATGCTGCGTGCGTGGGTGTTAGCGGTACTGGCGCTAACCTGACGCTGCCTGGGGCCGGTGCTTGCTAGTTCACCAAAATGCTACCAAAAAAACTGTTAGCGATCGCAGGGATCAGGCCTGACTCTGCGAACGCTGCAGTTATGCGTTTAGTGCCTTGTAAGTGACAGTGATCGATCGATACTGCACTTGGGTGGACTGGGCTGGGCTGGGCCGGGCGGAGGGGCACAACGCAGGTGCTAGCAGGTATCTGGGCTGATCCCGCTAACACTGCGTTTGTGGGAACCCTAAACTGCTGGGGACGCTAGTATAGATCTGATCGGACCAGATATTGATCCGTTCAGATACTATACCACTAAGGGAGGTGTATGGTACGTGCGTGGGTGTCAGTGGTACTGGCGCTAATCTGGCGCAGCCTGGGGCTGGTGCTTGCCAGCTCACCAAAATGCTACCAAAAAAACTGTTAGCGATCGCAGGGATCAGGCCTGACTCTGCGAACGCTGCAGTTATGCGTTTAGTGTTTTGTAAGTGACAGTGATCGATCGATACTGCACTTGGGTGGGCCGGGCGGAGGGACAAAACGCAGGTGCTAGCAGGTATCTGGGCTGATCCCACTAACACTGCGTTTTTGGGAACCCTAAACTGCTGGGGACGCTAGTATAGATCTGATCAGATCAGATATTGATCCGTTCAGATACTATACCACTAAGGGAGGCGTATGCTGCGTGCGTGGGTGTTAGTGGTACTGGCGCTAATCTGACGCTGCCTGGGGCGACGCATATCACCGCCGGGCGACCGGGGGGCTAAACCTTTATTCGGTAATAAACGGCGGGTGCCCTGACGCTATAAAAAATAAACAAACTAACCAGCGTCACCCGTAACAGTTATACGGTGATCAGTGGTGAAAGGGTTAACTAGGGGGCAATCAAGGGGTTAAAACATTTATTAGATAGTATATGGGGGTCCCTGTCGCTATAAAACGCTGATGGCGAACCTAAATATTTACCTCACTAACTAGCGTCACCAGCGACACTAATACAGCGATCAGAAAAATGATCGCTTAGTGACACTGGTGACAGGGGGTGATCAAGGGGTTAAAACTTTATTAGGGGGGGTTAGGGGGGTATCCTAGACCTAAAGGGGGGTAACAGTAACTGTCCCAACACTGTAACTGTCACAAACTGACACCAATACAGTAATCAGAAAAAAAAAAAAAAAACTGCTGGTGTCAGTTTGTGACAGGGGGGCGATCGGGGGGGGGATCGGGGTGTTTTGTGTGCCTGGCATGTTCTACTGTGAGTGTGTGTGTTGTGCACTCACTCACTTGTCTTCTCTCCTCGAGCCGGAACGGAAATTACCGAGCCGAGGAGAGATGACATCATTTCCTTTGCTGCTGTTTAGCATACAGCAGCAAAGGAATGTTCTCATTGGCCGGCGGCGATCGCGAGGGGGGGCCACGAACGGATGGCCTCCCCCTCATCTCCGATCGCCGTGGGAGAAAAGACGACCGCCTCGGGCACCGGGGAGGGTCCGATCGGACCCCCCACCCGCGGAAGGCAAATCACGTACATGTACGTGATTTTGCCTGTCCGTGCCACCTTGCCGACGTAAATCGGCGTGAGGCGGTCGTCAAGTGGTTAATGAATTGTTGGGTCTCTGCAATACACATAAAAGTCATTGAAAAAATCGACCTGGGGTTCCTCCACAGTGCATTACCAGGCCCTTTGGGTCTGGTATGAATATTAAGGGGAACCCCAAAGCAAAATAAAAAAAAAAAATGCGTGGGCCCCCCCAAATTCCATACCAGGCCCTTCAGGTCTGGCATGGATATTAAGGGTGTGACGGGAGGGCACGTGGAACTCAGAATCCCTTGTTTCAGCTCCCCATACACCTCTTATGTCTAAGTCACCCTGTGCTATCCTGGTACAGGGTGAGTGAGAAACTACATCTTGGACTACTTAAAATGGGACAGTAATATTTTTCCACAATATCTCCCAGGATGTATGTAAAGACTATTATTGGTTTGTTTGATTCTGAACTCAACCTGTTAATTGAGTGAGCTGATCACATTAGCCTCCAGGACTGGCTAGGAGTCGAACAGTCTAGTTTGGCTTACCACAGGTTCTAAGGGTATTCCACACATTGTTGTTTGTTCTAATTAACCTTGTGTTGATGTTTATGGTATAGTGTATTGAATAGTCACATAGTCTGGGTAAATGATTTAGTAAACTAGCTCATGTTAATTAGGTTACAGTTGTATTGTTACAGTAGGTTCCAACGGCATATAAAGTCTTGTAATTTTGATTCTAAATAAATATAGTCCATGTTAGCAGTGAAGCAAGTCTCACCTTGTTTTATGCTTGAGAGCAGTTGGAATATCTGATATCTGTATCCAGACTACAAGGAAACGGTATACTGACGGAAGCACTCAAGTGGAGTGTGGGACGTTCCGTGACAAAGGGGAACCCCATGCCAAAATTTTTTTAAAAATGGCGTGGTGGTCCCCCTCAAAATCCATACCAGACCCTTCAGGTCTGGCATGGATTTTAAGGGGAACCCCTCGCCAAAATAAAAAAATGGCGTGGGCGTCCCCCTAAAAATCCATACCAGACCCTTATCTGAGCACGCAACCTAGCAGACCGCAGGAAAAGAGGGGGGATGAGAGAGTGCCCCTCTCCTGAACCATACCAGGCCACATGCCCTCAACATGGAGAGGATGTCCGGTGGTTGTGGGGGTATGCGGGCGGGGGGCTTATCGGAATCTGGAAGCCCCCTTTAACAAGGGGACCCCCAGATCCCACCCCATGTGTAAAATGGTAATGGGGTACAAATGACACCTACCATTTCACAAAAAAAGTGTCAAAAATGTTAAAAAAGACAATAGCTGTTTTTTGAACAATTCCCTTATTAACCCCTTCTTTTTTCTCCGCTTTTTCTTCCATTCTCTTCTGGTCTTCATTCATTTTTCTTCCTCCATCTTCTTCTTCCCCCTGCTTCTTCCTCTTCTTCTTCCTCCGGTCCTCTGCTTCTTCCTTCGGCCTTCTTGTCCGGCGTCTTCCTCCTCGGCTTCTTCTTATCCCCTTCATTCTCTGGAGAGTCCGGATGTTCCACCTCAATGGGAGGCTCGCGTGTGACACTTCTGTTCTTCTGACAGTTCTTATATAACTGAGGGCAGGGCCACCCGGTGACCCCTCCCCCTCTGATGCATGGGGAGTTCCCTATGACTTTTCCCTTGGTCAGAGGGGGCGGGGTTACATAACCGGGTGACCCCGCCCCCTTCTGACACCACAGGGAAAGCCATAGGGAATATATCATTTAGTGACAACTTTGTGTAAAAAAAAAATTTAATTTTCCCGAAACTTGTGGCAAAATATAAAATATTCCATGGACTCAACGTGCCTCTCAGCAAATAGCTTGAAGTGTCTTCTTTCCAAAATGGGGTCATTTGGGGGTGTTTTGTGCTATCTTGACATTTCAGGGCCTCTGAAACTGTGATAGGTAGTGAGGAAATGAAAGCACCATTTTACGCTCTTAGAAAGCCTGAAGGCAGTGCTTGGTTTTTGGGGTCCTGTACACAGCTAGGCTCCCAAAAAGTCTCACACATGTGGTATCCCTGTACTCAGGAGAAGCAGCAGAATTTATTTTGGGGTGCCATTTCACATATGCCCATGGCATGTTTGAGCAATAGATCATTTAGTGACAACTTTGTGCAAAAAAACCCCAAAAATAGCTTGAAGTGTCTTCTTTCCAAAATGTATTTTGGGGTGTAATTCCAAATATAACCATGCCATGCGTGAGCAATATATCATTTAGTGACAACTTTGTGTAATTTTTTTTTGTCTTTTTTCAATCACTTGCTCAACATGCCTCTCAGCAATTTCCTTGGGGTGTCTACTTTCCAAAATTCTGTCATTTGGGGGGAGGGGGTTGTACTGCCCTGCCATTTTAGCACCTCAAGAAATGAGGTAGGCAGTCATAAACTAAAAGCTGCGTAAATTCCAGAAAATGTACCCTAGTTTGTAGACGCTATAACTTTTGTGAAAAACCAATAAATATATGCTTATTGACATTTTTTTACCAAAGACATGTGACTGAATACATTTTGGTCTAAATGTTTGACTAAAATTGAGTTTATTAATTTTTTTTTTTATAACAAAAAGTTGAAAATATAATTTAAAAAAAAAATATTCGGTCTTTTTCTGTTTATATCGCAAAAAATAAAAATCTCAGAGGCAATCAAATACCATCAAAAGAAAGCTCTATTTGTGGGAAAAAAGGATGCAAATTTCGTTTGGGTACAACATTGCATGACCGCGCAATTACCAGTTAAAACAGCGCAGTGCCAAATTGTAAAAAGTCCTGCGGTCATTGTGCTGCCAAATCCTCCTTGGCTAAAGAGGTTAAGCAATGCAGTATTTTTAAAAGAACCCATGTGATACTAATGATGTCAGTAGTGGCATATTATCTAATGCTCTGGCTTCAAGACATGGAAATCATTTTCTCCAATTTCAGAATTTATTAATGAGGGACATATTTAGAAAGCAGTGACAGTCACTGTAATCTAAACCACATATGCACCATAAAGATACACCTGAACTGAGTGTTTAGTGAACTTCACTTTCCCTGCTTTATAAACATACTCCCCTGTGTTTTAAAATTAAATGCATTACTGTGTATAATATGGATCACCTCCTATTAATATCTGTTGCTAAACTGTCCAGTAAGCGTTCCTGAAAATCTTCTAGTGTGCCCAAAATATCTGTAGCAAATAAGGAATAAGCAAAAATATAATATATACAATATATATATATATATATATATATATATATATATATATATCCAACACTGCCATCAGCTTTCCTTGTTTCAGACTGAAACTTTTATTTTCTTTTAACAAGTAGTGCACTTTATAACCTCCAGTACAAGTAAAGTGCAACATGCTGTCAGTGCTCCAAGCTCCTGTTGATCATCATAACTGGGTTCATAACTCTTTTTATGTCTTCTCTCTATCTGAAACAGGCACACTTATAATTCTCATACTTCGAGAAAGAGATTAACCTCCAGCTGGGGTATCTAGAAGGAGAAAAGGCCCGCTGACCCTAATTAAGAGGAAGACTGGATTTATAAGCAGAGTTAATACCCCGCAGAATTCAATCACTTGTAGGCTTTTTCTTACCCCAGAAACCAGGTTTAAATGATTCTGCAGAAGACAGTTAAGATTTTACCCATGGCAAATATATATGGAAGAATCATTTGAGATAAAATAAATGTCTGACAAAGGCACATCAGAAAGGCAAAAGCAAATAACTACAAGGAGAATGAAAATAATACAACTAATTGTAGTAGCTTAAAGAACTTATATCTCTAAACAGAACAGGATTCTGAAACCTGGAAATAGACACATTAGAAGAATTGAGAGATACTAAAATATGGAGAACTGTCTCATAACCAAGGTTTTGCAAATCACATCAAGTATGCAAATCCAAGTTGCAAGACTACTAGGTTGTAAGAACACTAAGAAATTAGTTTCTGATTATGACTGTACATGATTATTCTTTTTTTTATATACTGTATTGTATTTAAAAAAAAGAAAAAAGAATCTGGCAAACATAGAAACACATCTCAATATGAACAAATACACAAAGAAGGAATTTTATAATCTTATACATAATATTATTCCACCAATCCAGCTTGTACCATTTTTCTTATTTTCATCAATTTGGTATCAAATAAGGTATTAAAGCCATTCACCCACATCTTTTTGAATTTTCCAAAGCTCCCTTATCCTGAAAAGTCAACTACTCTCAATTCTGTTTGCAATTGACTATTTGTATCAATTTCCCCACTGTCAGTGGATGCAGAAAAATACATTATTGTGCAATCAATTTTCTACCAACAGTGTTCTACATAGTCCCCAATCACAAATGAATTATTTTCTGAAAAGTTCAATAAGCCCAAAAAATGCAGGCATATGAATTGCATACAACATTTATTTTAAATGTTACATTTTAAAAAATCAATGTTGGACAACATCTTTCAGCTAGTAGCTTACCAATTTAGGACATCTTCATGTAAGATATATAAAATCTCCTGTGGCCCCCCTCCCAGGGACTGCCTTTCATTGTCAGTGGGAACATGACATACAGAAGACCCTTACCCAGGACTAGCTTGACAGAATAATATCTGTCTCCCATAAAGCTTCCATCTGTTCTAAATATCAGGAAATGAATTACAAGGTTTTGATGAGATGGTACTTAACCCCAGCTAAACTTAACAGATTATATCCGCATTGTCTCTATCCCTGCCCCCCTAGCCCCCCCCCCCCCCCCGCTGCCGCTATTAGAAAAATAGAAAAGTTACAATGGTCACTGCCACCCCTCTATTAGAGCCTGGTATACCACGGTATATTATTCTTTTATAAAAATGAGGCTTGTAAATGCCTGTTTAGAGCGATCTTCAGGCTGGTCACATGACTCTTGGCCAGTTTTCAGGGCTACTGCAGGAGGGGCTGAGGAGCCATGTGACCTCCCTAGCTGACGTCAGAAGGAGATCACGGTCCCTCCTGCAGTATCCATGTATCGGAGGTATACAGCGGCCGCAAGTCATGTGACCGGTTTGAAGACAGCTCTAAACAGGTATTTAGAAGCCTAATTTTTATAAAAGCCTAACACAGTGTGCTATGCCAGGTTCTAATAGAGGGGCTGGCATAGACTTAATTAAATGGGTTTACAAACACTTTAAGAAGTGCTATGTAGGGAGTCTGAGGGACAGACTGTCCTGTCACCCTATGAATCAGCACAAAGACGCCGTTCTAAAAACCACGTATCCTAAGACATTCCCATCAGATATGGCACATTTTCCCTGGCATTTGGCCCCCCTTGAGGCATAAGGGGACATGATGGGTACATTTTGGCTAGCCGTGTTGGGACCAGGTGCTAACCAGTAAGCACCTTAAAATTTGTTTCTACCATGGCTACATTCAGGATACTGGAGAAGGACTATAGGAAACACTTGTGCCATGCCTCCAATTCCCTTTCCTCTGCCAGATCTGCATCCCATTCCACCATATAGGGTAACTTGGAAGGAGAGCTTAGTAATAGCTCATAAATAAGGGAGACGCCCCATCGCTAATCTGCATCTTGAGTGCATCATTTTTCATAAGGGGTTACCTGGTAATGGTCCAGCGCAACAGGCCAGAGTGACTGTAAGAAGTGAGAGATTTTAAAAAAGAAACGGAAACGCTCTGATTGAGGCATTTCGAGAACCTCCACACAGTGACATAGTGTAAAGAGTCCCCTATGTGTAATAAAATGCCCAATTCTGTACAGCCCCTTATCTGGCCACCACTAAAAAGACTCAAACCTGGAGGGCAATGTGGATTGTTAGAGATATGAGCTAACGAATGAAAATGAGACACCAAAGCGCTATTAACACAGAGCTTTTCCCACATAGCCACAGAGTGAGAAAGGGTAGGTGCCAAGATGGGGGGCCGTTGTTTAGGAGAGCTCCACAGAAGATAGTTCAGTGCATAGCCTAGAGTGGCCATCCGTTCCATAGATACCCAGTGTGGTTTGGCATATTGAGAGTATACCACGAGAGTTGAGTCAAATGAGCCGCCTGATAGTAAGGAAATAGGTCAGGAAATCCCAGCCCTCCCTGAGTTTTAGGCTAAAATAGACTTTTCTTAGAAAAACTGTGCCCTTTATTGCCCCAGATATAGCAAATCACTTTTGCTTGAAAACGATCCAGCACAGATCTTGGAACAGGGATAGGTAGAGACCAAAAGAAATAGAGTATTCTAGGCAATAACGTCATTTTGACTGTATGAACTCTACCCAACCATGATAAATTATGTAAAGACCACTGTTGAAGGTCTGTTTCCAGTTTATGAAACGGGGGGTAGTTAAATTAAACAAGTATTTAACAAGTATTGACAAAGGAGTGCAGCCGTCATGTCACTCACGGCTTGCCGACTCAGGAAACGCGTCACATAGTGTGTGATATCATCGTTCCTCACCTGGATCTCTGTTTGCTGTTCAAGCCTCACTCTGGTATCTCTTCACCGTTGCCGGCCGGTGTATACAGCGCATCTGAAGACCAGTCTGATGACACACATTCATGGCCAGGAAGATAGACCTCACTGACCCCTTCAGTTACATTTGGGACTCCTTTATGCCTTTATAACTCTACCTAAATGTGAGTGCAATCTTTGTTGCTGCTTTTCTTATTAAAATTGTTTTTAAGTCTGCACCCAGAGGCGCCTCCATTTCCTTGTTTTTTGGGGTAGTTAAATCTGTATGAGGAGACTATATTGGGCATCAGCTGTATCCCCAAGTAGGGAATATGGGTAGGGCCCCAAATGAAATGGAAGATGTCCTTAAAGTGATCAACCAAGACCGGGGGAACCGAGACATTCAGTGCCAGAGACTTGGACATATTAACTTCCAACCCTGACACCTTTCCAAAGTCTTGAAGCAGACAGAGAACCTTGGGTGTCGAGGTCAGTGAAGTGGTTAGGAACAGCAACAAATCATCCACAAACAGCGCACATTTATGCAACACACCCCCCGGTATCTGGATCGGTCTTTGATTACAATTGCAAAAATTAAAAGGAGAAAGAGGGCATCCCTGCCACGTACCTCACGCTATAGAAAAGGGGGGAGAGAGTTGGCCTTGCAGGCGTACCTGAGTTTGCCGTGAGGAGTACATGGCTTGCAGAATTTTTAGAAAATGGGGCCCAAACCCCCAGACATCCAGAACGCTAAACATGTAGGGCCAAGAGATCATATCAAAAGCCTTTTGCAAATCTATGGATAGCAAAAATCCTTCCTGAGGATGGCCCCCATCCCAACCTGACTGAAACAGAGAAACCACATCTATACCTCGACGGATCTGATCAGGGCCTTTCTGACCAGGGATAAAACCCACTTGGTCCTTATGAATATAAGAGGCTATAAAGGAGGCTAAACAGTTGGCAAGAATTTTAGTCAAGAGCTTAAGATTGTTATTAATTAAGGAGATTGGTCTGTTATTGCCTATTTCACTGGAATCTTTGCCAGGCTTTGGTATCACTGTAATATATACCGAATTTAAGGTTGAATCCAGGGATCTCCCTGCCCGTGAAGAATTGAAAAAACTAGTTAGTTAAGGGGATAACGTAGTCACAAACTTTTTATAATAGACAGCAGAAAAGCCATATGGCCCAGGGGCAGAACTTGTCTTAGCCTGTTTGATTACCCTCATAACCTCACCCTCTGAAATAGGAGCCTCCAACTGCGCACGATGAGCCACAGTCAGCCTAGACAAGGAGAGGTCTTGCAAAAAAAAGTCCACTTCCCTGGAAGACCGATAGAGATGAGAGTAGAAAGCCTGAAATTCTTTCATGATTTTTTGGGGGATTTTGGTTATAACCCTCCCATTGCGGAACATAGGTAGCGCATAGGTGCGCACCCTAGGGGCAGCCTGGCGGTCAACATAGGGACAATCCTATCATGTTGGTAATAAAAATTAGCACTATTCTAACACAAGCACTTCTCGGCCCTAGTGGTCAAGGTTAGGTTTAGTGTCAATGTAGTGGACTCAACCTTGGAGCGCGTCTCGCGGTTAGGTTTGAGTGCCTTACGAAGGGAGTGTAACTCAGAGTCTAGTTTCTCCACATCTAACTGGTGCTCCCTCTTAATCTGGATCAATATTTAAATATTACACCATTACACTGCAACGTCGGAGAGAACTGCGCCCCCTGCTGGAAGTGCTGCGTTCCAGGGAAATTCCATACAGATGGAAGTTCCCCTTCTGCTTATCAGCCTCCTATCAGGGTCGTACCGCACTACTCAGAGTGCCAGAAGATTTGCGATATTTCTGCGACACCCTAGCCATACCTTTCACGGATGTCCCTGAGTGGTATGCGGAATTCCGCCCTCCGGCCCCCAGGAAATCCCCGCCTGACAACGAACCTATGGATACTCAGCCGCACCGTTACAGGAGGCAGCGATCCCCATCCGAAGCCAGACCACGTCATCAAGCACCAGGCACGGATAGAGGCTCAAGCCCGCTGGACATCACGCAGACCAGAAGAGCATGCCGGGATCGCTGATCAGCGACGCTGGAACGAATAACACGTCGAGATTCGGTTTTCACATTACCCTTCGTTTCACTGAGTTCAAGAAGTTATACTCGGTTCTCACCCTGCTTTTGTCATGCGTCAGCACCACTAGCTGCTAGATTCTAACCACCTTCAAGCCCTAGGCCCTTGAATCGGCCTTAAACACCCTGCTCCGGGCAACACAACAGAACCGTTGGAAAAGACACATCACTTGACGCTGCTGGGGTGTGGGAACAGGAGTTCAGGATCACCGATTTCGTCAATGTAGAAGGTCACCGAAAGCTATCAAGAAACGACTTTTCAGCGCGCACGGCTCTGGTCGTTTTTGACAATCCTGGACACTCTGGCAACGTATCCTTTCCTGCACTGAAACCCCACTCTCTCACGCTATACATTGAAGGTGGGGGAGGCCGTTAAGCACTCCTATTAAATAGATAACTCATAGCACGCTTGCTGTTACCAAACTTTTATCTCCCTATTATTTTTTTTTTTTTTTTTCTTTTTTTTTTTTTTTTTATTAATTTTGTTGTGAGTCTCCTCACCTATTAAGATCTTTGCTCTAGACCTAATTAGCTAATGTTGCTGGGAATGATGATCCGTGGGAAGGCATTAAAAATGTCTCACAGAATGTACTAATATATGCCTACAATCAGAGCAAACTTCTCAGAGCACTGCGATGTGGGCGTGATCCGACTCCACACGGCTAGCCCCCTACATAAAGCTCGCGGTTAACGAGATTGCATATCTCACTGACACACTCAAGTTATACCGTAATCCGGCTGCTCCACTTACGGCTTAAAAGTAAGGGAGACGCGATTCCTACGGATCATCACCACCTATGTTGAAATGCTGAAAAATTCAATGTATATAATTAAGGGGTGGGATATCAATGCCGACATGCAAAGTCGATGGACTCATAATTGTTTCGACCGACATTGACTTGACTTATTCTACGCTAACAGGCGTTGGGAGTTGCCCCAACGTCACCATAACACCCGCACGTTACGATCTCGGACTGCATAGTTAGGGTAGCAATGCCCGACTATGATTTCCCGATCACCTCCAGTTTTAGTCATACAGTATAAACGAGGCCACGATCTAAGGGGAAACATAATCACAAGACGACTGTCTCCACTGAAGGTTTAGGATCTCAATGACCACACTGTTACAGATAACCTCCTCCAGTTTAAGGTGACTCCATTGAAGCACATACGGTTGACCTGAGATGTAGATGACTGCTGTTCCTGCTGACCCCTCTTACGCACATAGGAAAGTGAGAGTTTAGACTCCACCAAGCCTAAAATCCATCCAGGAGATGCTAAACACCTATGTATGACCACAGGCACATTTAATGTGTGGCCCCTGTTCCCACATGCTTCACACTTCAGTGTCATACCTTCCAGATGTGTGCCCGACGGATCAACGCTACCTATTGCAGATAAGGTTCGCATCATAATACGCCTTGCTAGGATAAGACATAGGGCTCGGACCTACCTTCCCACACAAAGGGTTGTAGCTACCTTAGTCCATGTTCGTTAGACCAGGGGTGACAGAATGCCATGTTTGGGATCCCACTGTTACAAGTTTTGTATAGCATAAGTCTAGTATTCTTGTCTTACCCTTAGGGATTTTCCAGGATTCAAGACAAGTATTGGTCGCACTTTTACCCAGAAGGCACCCTAAATATAGAGTGTCACGAACCAGGGGCACACAGATGACAACACTTAGACTATTTTCTTGCTCCAACATACAGCTTTTTCCCTACAAACAGTCTACATTCCTGCCACATAACATTTTCAACGCTGAACCCTATATTAATACTCCCTCCATCTACCCATACAATCCCCAAGTTCCACCTTTATGCTGATTTATCACAATCGTCAACCTCCTCCATAAGCGCCCATCCCCTCTCTGTCCAGCGGGTAGCCTCTCCTCCTCGAACCACACCTCTTCCTAATGATTTCAGCCGCTCCCCACCTCAGTGGCACCCTCAAGCACATCTACCGATTTATATAACAGTTTTCACTACACGCCGCTGACTCAATCCGGTCATACCTAATTAAAGGTATACGTTTTATACGGATAAGCGAGCAGGATCTCGCTGATCACCGGAAACAACCGCACTCGCTCGCGGGCTACCCGACCATCTTCACACGTATACGCATCGGACTGATCCCTATCCTCGATCTACAACCCATAAAAATCATCAAAACACTCCTCAAAAGATACAAATTCTTTGATATTTCTTTCTAGTCCCCTTTTTCAACCTCTCCTCCTCCTCCTCCGACAGAGACGCATAGCTATACGACACCCTCCTATCCCTCCTGACCAGCACACCTAAATTTTGACAACGCCATCATTATGCCGCAAACAAATTCAGCCAAAAAATAAAACAATCAAAGTACTATCCCTAAATATACGGGGACTTAACATCCCCGAAAAGCGCTCTAATTTACTACTTTCCTTACATAAAAACAAAGCGGACACTGTCTTCCTCCAGGAGACACATTTTAGAACAGGCTCCACCCCCAAACTTTCCAACTATCGCTTCCCAACCTTTATACACGCAACTAATAACTCCACAAAAACGAAAGGAGTCTCCATCCTCTTCGCTAAAAATTGCCCGTTTCACGTCACTGAAACTTGCATAGACACGGAAGCACGATACCTTTTTGTCAAAGGCACTCTCCACGGAAAACGAATGACCCTGGCCAACATATATGCTCCCAACATGAAACAAGTGCCCTTTTTCAGGTCCACCTTACAAAAACTCGCTGTGTTCCAAGAAGGCCTTCTTATACTAGGAGGAGATTTCAACGTTCCTCTAAACCCCTTGCATGATACTTCTACCGGCTCCTCCAGCCTACCATATAGCGCGTTACGTGCAATTAAATCACAACTAAAAGAGCTATCATTACACGATTCTTGGCGTACACTTCATCCAAACGAGAAAGATTTCACATTTTTCTCGACCCCCCATAACAGATACTCTAGATTAGACTATCTATTCCTTTCGCAAAGGGATCTCCCGATGCTAACGACAACCACTATTGATCCCATGTATCTATCAGACCACCACCCAATATCCATGACACTAGCATTCTCAAACACTAATCCCCGACCCCGTATTTGGCGACTGGACCCCTCGCTCCTCACAGATACCGCAACAATGACAGCCATACAAGAACGCCTCTTGCTCTACTTCAAGGAAAATGACACATCTGATATCTCACCTTACCTATGACGAGATGGGAAGCACATAAAAGCACCATTAGAGGAGAACTAATTGCAATCTCAGCCAAATGTAGGAAGGAAAGACAGGCACACATAAGTGTACTGACTTCCCGGATACAATCCTTAGAAAGAGCACACAAAACCTCCCAGGCATTGACGTCTCTCCCGAAACTGCTCCAAGCTAGATCTGACCTATTAGAGGCCCTTAACAAGCAGACAAAACGCAATTATATACTCTCCCAAAAAATTTTCTATGAGTACGGCAATAAATCAGGCAAAATCTTGGCAAGAGCCCTACGGAATAAACAAGCAAAAACAACGATCCACTCAATAACGGATGCTACTGGGAAACGAATAGTTTCCAACAACCAGATAGCCGGGCAATTCGTACACTATTACTCCCAGCTGTACAACCTACATACCCCCAAGGCACAGAGGGTAGCCGACAACAGGACAAAAACCATCCAAGACTTCATCGGATGAAGCATCTGATCTGGAACAACCCATATCACCAGCGGAATTAGACGTGGTTCTAAAACAATTGAAGACTGGCAAGAGCCCCGGCCCGGACGGTCTCACGACCGGATATTACAAAACTTTCATTGATACCCTCACACCACATTTCCTACTTGCGTTCAACTCTCTGTCCTCAGACAACCCCCCACCTAGAGATCTACTAACAGCTCATATAACTGTAATACCTAAGCCCAACAAAGATACGTCTAAGGTGTCGAACTATCGCCCTATTTCCTTACTGAATGTTGATCTCAAAATATTCGCCAAGATATTAGCTAATCGTCTTTTGCCTCTCCTGCCTAACCTCATCTCACTAGACCAGGTGGGTTTTATACCTGGCAGGGAGGCCAGAGACAACACAACCAAGGCGATCAATATACACCATTGGCTAACTACAAAACATCAGCGGGGTTTCTTCTTGTCGCTTGACGCGGAGAAGGCATTCGATAGGGTGGCGTGGGACTATATGACAGAAGTACTTAAGAAGATCGGTCTACAAGACCGTATGTTACAATTCATATTGGCCCTCTATGCAGCCCCCACCGCACAGGTTCGTGTTAACGGGCACCTGTCGAATGCCTTCTCCATGTCAAATGGGACACGTCAGGGATGCCCGCTTTCACCGTTGATTTTCATCCTTACCTTAGAACCACTTCTCCAGCGTATTCGATCTAACCCAGACATCAAAGGAGTCTCCATATCAGAAACTACATATAAGCTATCTGCTTTCGCAGACGATATTCTCTTGTTCCTGACTGAACCCCACATTACACTTCCCAATTTACTTAAGGACCTTAATACATTCAACCGCCTGACCAACCTACAAATCAACTTCACAAAATCTGAAGCCCTGAACGTCTCCCTAAAGAAAGAGACCTTAGAGTCATGTCAATCCAACTTCCCCTTTAAATGGACATGTGATGCGATTACCTACTTAGGTATCCGCATACCGATCCACCTTTCTGACCTTTATCTCAAAAACTACATAACGATCCTTCAACAAATTCAAAAAGACCTTAAATCATGGTCAACGGGACTCTTTTCATGGTTTGGGAGGACTTCAATAATTAAAATGAATATTCTCCCAAGAATATTATATGTCTTGCAAACAGTCCCCTTAAGATTACCGCAGGCCTTCTTTGCATCATACCGCAGGGCGTGCAACGATTTTATATGGGGAAAAAAACGTCCTAGGCTTAGTTTTGAAAGACTGTCTCTTCCCAAATTAAAAGGAGGAATAGCTCTCCCAGACATTGCCAAATACCATAAGGCATGCCAACTGTCCAGAATAGTAGACTGGAATGTCCATTCACACACTAAAGCCTGGACGCAAATTGAAAATGAACTCTCACCGATCCCAGTTAAAATTCTACCTTGGACTCCCCCGCGACAGATTCCTATGGAATGCTCACAACATCCATTGATTTCATCCACACTTCACTCATTTAAGTTAATGTGCCAAAAACATCACATATCCTCCACACCCAGCCCACTAACACCGATCCGAAACAATGCAGATTTCCCACCGGACTTACCCACAACATTTCTCAAGGGATACTGGCCCCAGGACAATATACGCGCAAAACACTTCTTTACAGGAAAAACCTTCCTAGCTATTACAAACCTACCCGCACACGTGTCTGGAAAACCTTTTCCGCCTTGGATATATAATCAAATAAGGCACTTTCTCAACCACCCCCCCAAAAAAAACGTTTACTCCAGGCAACTTACTCCCTTTGAAGCTATGTGTTCTAAGACAGAACCACTGAAACATGTGATCTCGGAGATATATACTCTCCTTTTCTCAGACCACACTCCCAAATCCAATATAGCCACGCGCAGCTGGGAAAGAGAATTGGCACTAGATCTATCAGACAGAGATTGGGAAAACATATACTCCTACATACACAAAGGCTCGATTAACGTGTCAGCACAAGAAAACGGATTCAAGATTTTTACTAAATGGTACAAAACCCCCCTCAAACTCCACAAAATATCCCCCACTATCCCTTCCACCTGCTGGAGATGTTCAGAGGCTGAAGGTTCCATGGTACATTTATGGTGGTCGTGCCCTCTCATTCAACCCTTTTGGAAAGAGGTGCACCGTATTATCACTAATATTACCACATATCAGATTGATTTCACACCTGCCCAAATGCTGTTACACCACTCCTCTATCCCAAAAAAAGACTATCACCGCTCTCTTGCATTACACATGATAAATGCGGCAAAAATGTGCATTCCGACTCTCTGGAAGTCGTCTAAACCCCCAACTATAGCAGATTGGCTCAAGCGAATATCTAAAGTAGCCGAATTGGAGGAACTGATACATCAAGCCAACGATACTTTCTCTAAATTCATAACTATTTGGTCTTGCTGGCAACATTTCCAAACGACAGCCGAATATAAGGAACTATTGTCCTAAGATCTTATACTATCATTTGAAACTCTGTCGGAGGAGGAATTACTTTTCTTTACTTAACATACTTACTTTACTCTTTATCTTTTATTACCCTTCTCCCACCTATACTCTCCCCCCCTCTCATAGTCCACCCTACTCCTCGCCTCCCCTCTACCCATTTGGGATTCTTCTAGATGACAAAAAGTCATTATAAGTAATCCAGACCCGCTCCGATCCTTCCTCCCCTAACCTCTTAATCACCCCACCCCCTCCTGATAGGAAATTCCGTCCCCCATACACAACTAAGAGTAGGACTGCTTGTGGTCCGGAGACCACAATCCTACCACACGTCAACATACCCAGAGGCAAATTACTCTGAAGAGTAGCACTTCACACTAAGACACTACCAGAACCCCAATCCATTAATTACAATTAGAAGTATGATGAAACGACCTCACACATACCTTCACGCACCCCAGTCGGACATATAACTTTATCCGAGCCATTCACAAGGGGTCGACACGAGATAAACGACAACTGACAGGCCCCCTGAATTATTTAAATGCACAATGGCTCGGGGACATCGCACGAATCATAGAAAGTCCCATCTGGGTCTCCAAAATAAAACATGTTCACTGAATAGCCTTTAGGCACAGACCTTATTGTTTTTAGGTTTATCACTGGAATACAGTTACTCTTGGTTATATCATACTTTTGTTTATTGATAGTTTAGTTGACCATGCGATGGATTACTGAATAAGATGTTCATTGTACCACATATTATACACCAAAATATTCTTCTGTATCTTTACTCTGTTATGCTTTTGTGTAACTTTACTTTTTCTGACAATAAACATGATTTTGGAATAAAATTCTAATTTATTCTATTTG
Organism: Aquarana catesbeiana; assembly: GCF_042186555.1. NCBI lineage: Eukaryota > Metazoa > Chordata > Amphibia > Anura > Ranidae > Aquarana > Aquarana catesbeiana. The sequence continues at coordinate 213,389,671 of NC_133327.1, forward strand.
AAATTAGAATTTCAGAAGATGGTTATATTCTTTTTATTTTATTCAATTTTTTTTATTCTATTTTATTTTAATTTCTATGATTTTCTGTTCTTTTATTTTCTATTTTGTTCTGTTTTACTCTATTATATTCTATGCTTTTATTTTGTGTTATATTCTTTTCTATTCTATTCAGTTCTTTTCTATTTTATTCCTTTATTTGCTATTCTATTTTATTTTCTTTAGAAATTTGAAACTATTTGAATTTAAAAACTTTTCGAATTAGAAAACTATTCGAATCTGAAAACTTTTTTTTTCATTATTTTGGATTTGTTGAAATTTGATACTATTGTAATTCAGAAATCCAAATACATTAAAATTTCCAAAAAATTAAAATTTGTCAGAATTTCAATTCGGAACTAAACAAACTGCACATGTCTAGGTAACATGTCCCGCAGGAACTCAAGAACAGCAGCAGGACTGTCCTTAACAGATTCCGGGAGCCCTCTCTTCCGAATGATATATTTCCTGGAGCAATTCTCCAGGTCATCGATTTTGGCTAAAGCTGTTTTAAGTTGATCCTGTAGAGTTTGGACACAAGCCATATTTTGATACGTCTGCGAGACCGTATCATCCAGTTTGTGTTCTATAGTCTCTATGCAAGAGCCCAAACCCTGAAGATCAGCTTTGATGTCAGAGGTAATCTGGGCAGCAATACTGGTTAAACCATGCAATCAAGAAGATGTCAAATGGGGTTCATACCGCTAAAGGGAAGGGTAATACAGCAAGTGGATAAATCAATGTATAGGGACCATAGTAACCTAATAAACAGTATTAAACACCCCTCCCCACTTCTTCACTATTACCACTGTTTCTGAGTTAGAATTTTTTTAAACATGGGTGTTATCGGTTGGATGGAATATCTACAGGCTATCAGAACTAGTATGATGCATATTCTTAACTTAGCTCTAATCAAATTAGTGAAATTTTGAAGGGGAATAACGTATGCTATAGAGAAACTGGGAGGGCTTAAGTAGAATTTGAATGATGGTGTAGGAGCCTATAATATCTAATGTTACAATGAAGCAGATAGGCAGATGAATACATTAATCTTAATCTGCTTACACACTGCCTTCAAAGTAGACACTTTACCAAGGTGGTAGTGAGGCAGTATAATCTTAAATGGTTTTGAGAGCTAAGAACAAAGATAAATTAAATGAGAAGAAAAGAGAGGGGGGTAGGCTAGTGTTTGGGGTGCAATTAGAATGGTAGGAAGGGTAATAGGGACAGAAGAAGGGTGGGCCACATCTGTTCATTACCATACTAAGGTGTGTATGGGTGAGCTATGTGTTGTGCATATTCTGCTGTTTCCATATAGTGGTGCCAACAGGCCCAGATGGACCTATACTTGGTCGGCGTCTCCCTTGCCTGGTGTACAAGTTCCTCCATGCGTGCAATTTTATCTGCTCGTTTAAACCAATGGTTATGGTTGGCAGGGTCATGGAAGACCATTGTACCGACACGCACATTTTCGCCGAATTAACTAGGTGCATGGCCAGGGACCGGTGGTAAACTTTGTGAGACAGTGCAGCGTATATTTAGTGATGTGACAGATAAGTCAGTGGATTTCTTTCCAGTAAGGTCGAATTTTTGGGCAGGACCACTAGATGTGTAGGAGAGATCCTAAATTATAACGACAGGGAAAGCACTTGTGGGTGTGAATCTATGAAGTCGTAGGGAGGTTCTATACCAGCGCTAGTATATTTTGAATCCATTCTCCTCTGTGGATACATTGACAGTACCCTTGTGGATATGTAGAAAGATTTCCTCCCATTCCTCAGGAGAGAGGTCTAGATCTAGTTCCTGCTCCCAACGTTGACACGCTTTACTGGATTTCGGCTAATAGTTTGCAAACAGAAGAGCATAGATATCTGATATGAGATGTCTTTGGGTTTCCTTCTGTGTACAGATGGCTTCAAAAGGTGTATGTTGTCATGACCAGGTGTCAGGAGAGGGGGTCCAAGAAGTTTCTTAGTTGCACGTAGGACCAAAAGGGAAATGAATGGTCTGTCATACGCGAGGCTAGCGAGGTGTGAGACAGAAAGATACCTTTGTCAAAATAATGTTCCACCCGAACATGTGTCTTTGGCCATATATCAGAAAGGAATGCTGCAGACATTCCAGGTGGAAAAGCCGGGTTAAGTCTAATAGGCATTAAGGGGCCTGGGGTTGAGAAAAGGCCATACTTCTGGTATGCCGCATGGAAGATCTGCAACGTTGGGTCAACTAAGGGATGTAGTTTACAATAGTATAATAATATAGTTTGGTGCTGTCCAAGGACATTGGTGTAGAGGCAGTGATATCAAGGCATGTTATAACTGTACCCAATCTTTAATCAACTGTCAGAAACCATGAATCAGACTGAGACAGAAGTACAGTACAGAAATAAATCACACTTGTTTAATAATAATAAAAAAAGGTAAACAGAGTAAACATAGTAGAACAGCAAGCAGAATCTGGAGCCAGAAGGAATGTCAGCCAAGCAAGTCTTTAACAGGAACACAGGAGAGTGTCTCTAGAGATGTGACCAAGGCGAAGGCAGAGATCATCTGGACTGGACAGCTAGGCAGGACTAACGAGCAGGATATCATCAGCAGGTGAGTCACTGTGGAGAGTTGGGGCTGGCAATTAACTGACATCTGAGTGGCCAGCTTTGAGAAGGAAGGGCTGAGCCCAGCCCTTACAGTACCCCCTCCTCAATGACCCCTCTCCCTTGGAGGACCACCAGACTTGAGGGGAAAACATCTATGGAAATCACGGAGGAGGACAGGGGTATGTACGTCTGAGGATGAGACCCAAGAGCGTTCCTCCTTAATCTTCACGAGATTGTATGCCCCTCTCAAATCAATCTTCATGAAAACCATTGCTCCCTTGAGGCAGTCAAATAACTCCGTAATCAACAAAATTGGATAGGCATTATTAATCGTGAAATAATTGAGACCCCTATAATCAATACAAGGTCTCAGTTCACCACTCTTCTTCTTCACGAAGAAGAAACCAGCACCAGCAGGAGATGAGGATTTGCAGAGGAAACCTCGAGAAAGTGTGTCTGCAACATACTCCTCTATGGCCTTATCCTCCAAGACCAACAAAGGGTAAACCCGGCCACAAAGGGGTATGGCACCAGGTTGAAGGTCAATTGCGCAATCATACGGCTGGTGTGGAGGCAAACTAACCCAGTAGTAGCGTTCTATGTCTGGGAGGCCTATGCCACCCTTCAGTTTGGGGATTGTAAGTCTGTCATAGCTTAGTCTGGGATGCTTAGAGCCCCATAGAAATGCTGTACTTGCTTGTCAATAGCAAGAGAAAAAGGTCTTGGGGAGTTTGATTGGGATTGTCTGCATGACATATAGTATTCTAGGTAAAATATTCATTTTAATAGTGGCTGCTCCCAAACCATGAAAAGAGCCCCAAGTTCCATGTCTGAAGGTCGCGCCAAATACTTCTAAGGATTGGTAGAAAGTAGGGATAAGCCTGCAGTTCAAGTCAACATAATTTTGACTCGAACCTTGGGTGTTCGCTGAATATCGAACATTATGGGGCCTTCGCGGGAAATTTGAGCGCCCGCGGAATGCTCCATAATGAACAGCGAAACCGCCAATGCACTGCGAGATCGCAGTGCATTGACGGCTACTAATTGGCCAAAGCATGCTCCTGACTGATGCTTTGGCCAATCACAGCGCGCTCTGCTTTGGGAGCCGTGATTTGGCCAACCATGGCTCAGGGGGCTGAGTTCACGGCCCACATTGTTTACTACTCAGGGGGCTGCTTACACAGCAGCCATATATAGTTTTATAGTTTTATGAATGAGAGCAGCAAAATTACATTTGTAAAGGAAAACGTAATTTAAAACTGCTTGCTGCTGTAATGTATTGCTGGATCCTGGCAATATAAATAAAAATCATTGAAAAAAAACGGCAAGGGTTCCCCCCCCGTCCATTGCCTTGCCCTTCAGACCTTTCTGGTCTGGATTTCAAGGGGAACCAAAATTAAAATTGACGTAAACTGGTGACACCGCCCCCTTCATAACTTTTTTTTTTTTAATAAAGGACTTGTCCCAAAATGTCTACTGTCATTTTTAACATTTTGACAATTTTTTAGGTGAATTTGTAGGGGTTAGGGATGAGCTTCGTGTTCGAGTCGAACCCATGTTCGACTCGAACATCGGCTGTTCGATCGTTCGCCGAATTGCGAACGATATGGGCCGTTCGCGCCAAATTCGTGTGGCGCGTCACAGCCCATAATTCACTGCGGCATCGCAGTGCATTGCTTGCTGATGATTGGCCAAGCATGCACTATGACTCGCATGCTTGGCCAATCACAGCGCCGCCTTAACAGAGAGCCATAATTGGCCAAAGCAAAAGGAGGCTTTGGCCAATTATGGCTCAGGGGATTTAGTACACGCCCCACACTATATAAGGCCGCCTGCACGGCGGCCCTGTGCATTGTGTTCCGGTGTGCTTAGAGAGAGAGAGAGACAGTGTCATTTCATTTGAGTTAGCTAGATTAGGCAGGACAGTCAGTCAGTTAGCTGCACTTAAAGTGTATTGTGTATATATATGCATCCCAGGTGTTGCATATATATATATATATACACTGTATTCAGTTTAGCTAGATCTGTTCCTGTTATCTTCTAGACTATTTACATTTAGTGCAGTGCGTCCTGCTCACAGTGTTCAGCTAGATCCGTTCCTGTTATCTTCTTACTGACAGGCAGGCTTGTCTTGTTACAGTATTTTAAAGAAAATTACTGGTGTTCTTTTGATCCTATTAGTACCACAGTCAGGCAGCTAGATTATTTACAGTTAGTGCAGTGCGTCCTGCCCACAGTGTTCTGCTAAACCTACAAGTAAGTGGGGTGCGTCCTGCTCACAGTGTTCAGCTAAACCTACAAGTTAGTGGGGTGCGTCCACCTCACAGTGTTCAGCTAAACCTACAAACTAGTGGGGTGCGTCCTGCTCACAGTGTTCAGCTAGATCCGTTTCTGTTATCTTCTTACTAACAGGCAGGCTTGTCTTGTTACAGTAAATACAGCTACCTGAAGAAAATTGCTGGTGTTCTTTTGATCCTATTAGTACCACAGTCAGGCAGCTAGACTATTTACAGTTAGTGCAGTGCGTCCTGCTCACAGTGTTCTGCTAAACCTACAAGTTAGTGGGGTGCGTCCTGCTCACAGTGTTCAGCTAAACCTACAAGTTAGTGGGGTGCGTCCACCTCACAGTGTTCAGCTAAACCTACAAGCTAGTGGGGTGCGTCCTGCTCACAGTGTTCAGCTAGATCCGTTTCTGTTATCTTCTTACTGACAGGCAGGCTTGTCTTGTTACAGTAAATACAGCTACCTGAAGAAAATTGCTGGTGTTCTTTTGATCCTATTAGTACCACAGTCAGGCAGCTAGACTATTTACAGTTAGTGCAGTGCGTCCTGCTCACAGTGTTCTGCTAAACCTACAAGTTAGTGGGGTGCGTCCTGCTCACAGTGTTCAGCTAAACCTACAAGTTAGTGGGGTGCGTCCACCTCACAGTGTTCAGCTAAACCTACAAGCTAGTGGGGTGCGTCCTGCTCACAGTGTTCAGCTAGATCCGTTCCTGTTATCTTCTTACTGACAGGCAGGCTTGTCTTGTTACAGTAAATACAGCTACCTGAAGAAAATTGCTGGTGTTCTTTTGATCCTATTAGTACCACAGTCAGGCAGCTAGACTATTTACAGTTAGTGCAGTGCGTCCTGCTCACAGTGTTCTGCTAAACCTACAAGTTAGTGGGGTGCGTCCTGCTCACAGTGTTCAGCTAAACCTACAAGTTAGTGGGGTGCGTCCACCTCACAGTGTTCAGCTAAACCTACAAGCTAGTGGGGTGCGTCCTGCTCACAGTGTTCAGCTAGATCCGTTCCTGTTATCTTCTTACTGACAGGCAGGCTTGTCTTGTTACAGTATTTTAAAGAAAATTGCTGGTGTTCTTTTGATCCTATTAGTACCACAGTCAGGCAGCTAGACTATTTACAGTTAGTGCAGTGCGTCCTGCTCACAGTGTTCTGCTAAACCTACAAGTTAGTGGGGTGCGTCCTGCTCACAGTGTTCAGCTAAACCTACAAGTTAGTGGGGTGCGTCCACCTCACAGTGTTCAGCTAAACCTACAAGCTAGTGGGGTGCGTCCTGCTCACAGTGTTCAGCTAGATCCGTTTCTGTTATCTTCTTACTGACAGGCAGGCTTGTCTTGTTACAGTAAATATAGCTACCTGAAGAAAATTTCTGGTGTTCTTTTGATCCTATTAGTACCACAGTCAGGCAGCTAGACTATTTACAGTTAGTGCAGTGCGTCCTGCTCACAGTGTTCTGCTAAACCTACAAGTTAGTGGGGTGCGTCCTGCTCACAGTGTTCAGCTAAACCTACAAGATTGTGTCAATATGGAGGTGGAGCCTGGCACTCAGCATCAGCAGCAGTCTTTAAGGGATCAGTCCCAAGAAACACATGGACTTGTACGTGGCTGGGAGGAGGTGGCTGCGGACCATGTCGTCCTTAGTGACCCAGAGGACTCCGGACTGAATGCCTCAGCAAACCTACGCTGCATGGCCTCCCTGATCCTGCAAAGCCTGCGTAAGGATCCTCGTATTCGTGGTATCAAGGAGAAGGACCAATACTGGCTGGCAACCCTCCTTGATCCACGTTACAAGGGTAAGGTTGCGGACCTTATCTTGCCATCGCAGAGGGAGCAGAGGATGAAACATCTTCGGGAGGCCTTGCAGAAAGGTCTGTGCAACGCGTTCCCAGAGACTGGGAGGTTACAAACTCCTGTTTCTGGACAACGTGTTGCTGAGGCTTCGGTCAGTCAAAGAAGGAGCGGTGGAGAAGGTGGCCGTCTGACCGATGCGTTCAGACAATTTTTTGGTCCGCAGCCCCAAGGTATGATCGGTTCCAGCAACCATCGCCAGCATCTGTTTTACATGGTGCAGGAATACCTAGGGGCAAGATCAGACTTGGACACCTTTCCCACCGAAAATCCTCTGGGTTACTGGGTCTTGAGGATGGATCACTGGCCAGAGCTTGCACAGTATGCAATTGAGCTACTGGCCTGTCCTGCATCCAGCGTTCTTTCGGAACGCACATTCAGTGCTGCTGGAGGCGTGGTAACCGATCACAGGGTGCGTCTGTCCACTGACTCGGTCGATCGACTGACCTTCATAAAAATGAATCAGTCTTGGATCACCACCAGCTACCAAGCACCTGATGCTGATGTAACGAATATTTTTTTTGGAAATCTCAGATCCCTTCAAAGACTGCCTATGCTGATGCTGAGTGACTATCCCTGAGTAATTATCCTCTTCCTCCTCAATCATCACGCTGATAGCTTGTAAGAACATTTTTGGTTCTGGGTACCACCACCAGTGCCTAAGGCACAATTTTTCAGCCCCTGTTTAACAGGGGCGTGTAATTACAATTTTTGATGTAATACTTTGCAGCAGGGCTCGTTCCTGCATTCCAACTAGAGTGTCTGTGAGGGGTTGCAGTGTTGTGGCACCAGCACCAGTGCCTAAGGCCTAATTTTTCAGCTCCTGCTCAACAGGGGCATGTAATTACAATTCTTGATCTAATATTTCACAGCAGAGCCCTGAGAGGGCTTACAGTGTTGTGGCCACAGCAACACCTAAGGCCCAAATTTCTGCAGTATATAGGGTAGGACCCTACTTTCAAACAACTAACTTACAAACGACTCCTACTTGCAAACGGAAGGAGACAACAGGAAGTGAGAATAAATCTACCCCTAGGAAGGGAAATTCTCTCCTGTAAGAGTTAATATGGGAAAAACATTTCTCCTTTCCACTGATGCTTTCCAATCCATTGGGACAAAAAGTGAGGTGAAATCTTCTGAAGAGGAGGAAAGACAGCAAAACAAATGTCACAGGGGTGATAACCCTTCCCTATGTTTTCCAAAAAGCTTAAAAAAGATTTTTTGGCTGGAGCTAAACACGTTAAAAATGTACCCGTTCAAAATTACAAAGAGATTCTACTTAACAACAAACCTACAGCCTGTATACTGCTGTTCAGAGTATATAGGGCCTGGTGGCCCCACACCTTTCCTTATTTTAATTTGGGTGCGGGGTTCCCCTTAATATCCATACAAGACCCAAAGGGCCTGGTAATGGACTGGGGGGTATCCATGCCGTTTGTCTTACTGATTTTCATCCATATTGCCAGGACCCGACATTACATTAAACCCGCAAGCAGTTTTAAATGAGATTTTTTCCTTTAAAAATGACATTTGGTGCAGGGACTGTTCTAAACACGGGAAACACGCGTCACTTTACAGGCATACTATAGACACCCCTCAGGTACGATATTTAAAGGAATATTTCACTTTTTTTTTTTTTTACTTTAAGCATCATTAAAATCACTGCTCCCGAAAAAACGGCCGTTTTTAAAAGTTTTTTTTGCATTGATACATGTCCCCTGGGGTAGGACCCGGGTCCCCAAACCCTTTTTAGGACAATACCATGCAAATTAGCCTTTAAAATCAGCACCTTTGATTTTGAACATTCGAGTCCCATAGACGTCAATGGGGTTCTAACGTTCGTGCGAACTTTCGGTCCGTTCGCAGGTTCTGGTGCGAACCGAACCGGGGGGTGTTCGGCTCATCCCTAGTAGGGGTAAAATGTACCCGATACCCATTCACATAGCGGTGTGCCGGGATCTGGGGGTCCCCTTGTTAAAGGGGGCTTCAAGATTCCAACAAGCCCCCTGCCCGCAGGCCCTCACAGCCACTGGGCAAGGATTGTGGGGATTTGTTTCTGTCATAAAATTATGCTAATTAGTAATTTTTCTTCAGAAATTTTGGCCAAAATTTATACTGTTACATATCTTTGGTAAAAAAAACAAATCAGTGTATATTATTTGGTCTTTGTGAAAGTTATAGAGTCTACAAACTATGGTGCCAATCACTGAAAATCACATCTGATCAGGCCTTCAGTACATCAGGTGAATCTCATTTCTTGAGACACTAACGAGTCAGGAAAGTACAAATACCCCCCAAATTACCCCTTTTTAGAAAGTAGACATCCCAAGGTATTAAGTAAATAGCATGGTGAGTTTTTTTAAGTTGTAATTTTTTCCCACAATTCTTTGCAAAATGAAAATTATTATTTATTTATTTATTTTTTACAAAATTGTCATATTATCAGGTAATTTCTCACACACAGCATATGCATACAACAAATTACACCCCAAAATACATTCTGCTACTCTTCACGCATTTTAGGGTGTGCCCCCCAAATATGTTTTTGTATACTGTAATAGACCCTGTCCAGGTTTTTTTGGGCTGGAGCACCCCTCCCCCTCCTCATTACCTCTTTATTAGTGGTTACCAGTGCATAGGGGGAATCTCTTCAGTTCTCCCACATAGAGGAGTTTGGCTCCCATGGTTGAGACGCAGGATCTTTCATTCTAGTACTAGGGTAGGACCCACTAATTCGGGGTACTTTGTCGCAGTAAGTGGGCTTAGCACTATATGACCATATAGTGTGACCAAACCCCTGTATTTTTTTGAATATGTTCAGGTGTTTTTAACTAGCCTTGTGGGTTAAATGTAATTCTTGAATGTGTGCTCTGTAATCTGTTTTGTACTGTTTGTTGGTCTTATAGCAGCACCATCTTGAATGTAAATGCATTTCAGGGTGTGCCCCCCCAAATATGTTTTTGTATATTGTAATAGACCCTGACCAGGTTTTTTTGGGCTGGAGCACCCCTCCCCCTCCTCATTACCTCTTTATTAGTGGTCACCAGTGCATAGGAGGAATCCTTTCACTTCTCCCACATAGAGGAGTTTGGCTCACATGGTTGAGACGCAGGATCTTTCATTCTATTACTAGAGTAGGATCCACTAATTCGGGGTACTTTGTCGAAGTAAGTGGGCTTCGCACTATATGACCATATAGTGTGACCAAACCCCCCGCATTTTTTTGAATATGTTCAGGTGTTTTTAACGAGCCTTGCAGGATAAATGTCATTCTTGAATGTGTGCGCTGTAATCTGTTTTGTACTACGAGCATAAATGACACATTTCATTTCTCAACCACCTATTACACATTTGAAAGGCCCTGGACCACCAAGACAATGGAATTGCCCACAAAATGACCCCATTTTGGAAAGCAAACACCCCAACATATAATCTATGAGGCATAGTGAGTCTTTTGAACAGTTCATTTTTTTCCAGAGGTTTTTGGAAAATGTGGAAAAAAATAAAAACGCATTTTATTTTTATACAAAGTTGTCAATTTATAAGATATTTCTAATGCCCCGTACACATGATCGGACATTGATCGGACATTCCGACAACAAAATCCATGGATTTTTTCAGACGGATGTTGGCTCAAACTTGTTTTGCGTACACACGGTCGCACAAAGTTGTCGGAATTTCCGATCGCCAACAACGCGGTGACGTACACCACGTACAACGAGACTAGAAAAGGCCAGTTCAGAACCAAGCGCGGCACCCTTTGGGCTCCTTTTGCTAATCTCGTGTTAGTAAAAGTTTGGTGAGAGACGATTCGCGCTTTTTCAGACTCGTGGTTTTCAGATCGTTTTCTGCTGTTCAGTTTGTGCTTGTGGGTTTGTATCTGCTCTTCAGTGTGTGCAGCGAGTACCATTGATTTATCATTGTGTTCTTGTTCATTCGTTACTGTTTTTCAGGTCGCTCTTCACAGGCCTTGCTGTTCTTCAGTGCGTTCTGTTACTTCGCTCTGAGCAGCCGACCATTTTCTAGCCATGTTGCGTATACGTACTCCTCGTAGAGTTCGTGCTGTGCGGGGGCTTGGTGTTGGGATCCTGACCTTGACACAAGTCCAGTCCATGAACAGGGTGGGGAGGAGTTCATGGACCAAGAATTGGTTGCTTCAGCGTGACCAGTTCTGCCACATGCCTTTGCTCCGTGAGATCCGTGAGAATAATCCTGATGATTTCAGGAACTTTCTCCGGATGACGGACCCCGTATTTCACCAATTGTTGGCTTTGCTGACCCCCTATATTAGCAGGCAGGATACCTGCATGAGGCAAGCCATCACTCCGGAGCAGAGGCTAGCCGCCACCCAGTGGTACTTGGCGATGGGGAGAAGCCTGCAGGACCTCAAGTTCTCGACAGGCATCTTTCCCCAGGCTCTTGGTATCATTATCCCAGAGACCTGTTCTGCCATCATCCAGGTCCTGCAGAAGGAGTATTTTAAGGTAAGATTTATCCTTTAATATCACATTTTATTGTATTTAATGTTTGATAATATATTGTATTTCTTTCCTCATTCCCTAATTACCATGATTGGAATATGCTGTGAATGTCCCCTTTGTCCTCATGCATGCTGGATTTTTATGTAATTATTTTTTTGCCCTTCATACATATTTGCCTTCACTTACCTCCCCAGCATGGTCTCCTGTCCCTATATTCACCTCATGTAGTCACTTAACAATGTATTTTATCAGCTCCATAGTAGTGCTTTACCCCAAACACCCCCTAAAATGTTTTTAAATGTGATTTGTGCTTTAAATTCAGGCAGAGTGCCAGAGGCTTTTTTTGGGGGGTCCCCAAATTATTTGGAACCCTCCCTCCCCCCAACTGCTAATTCAGCTGATAACAATTCTCTATCTATCCTCAATCATCTATCTGCTGACTTTGCCAAACCCATACACACTATACCCATCTCTTTTGTGCTCAGATTTATGGATGAATTCCCCAAAGCATGTAAAGCAAGGGCCTGCCTGTATACTTTCAAATAGTACTGTTTAAAGTTTTTGTATCCTATTATTATCTTGATAGGTAATAGCAGAATGTCCAAATGTGCTTAATTGTGTACAATGTGTATTTATATCTTTGTATTATGACACTTCTTACCTGTCCAGTGGGCTGCCAATAGTGTAACTAAGAAGGGGCTGGACAAAGTAATACCCATTATTTAGGCATTCATCTCTCAATGAAGTGGAGAGGGTTACCTGTCCAAGAGCTCCCCCCCCTAAAATGTTAGAAATGGCCCATTAGGGGGGATCTGATAGGTGTACCTTATACTTTGGTCTTTAAAAACTCCCTAAAAAAAATGTTATCTTGATGTTGGCCAAGAATGTTTGTGTCTAATCTGCTTTCCCTGTTTATGTGCAAAATGACTAATTTGTTTTTCTTGTCTGACTCCACAGTTTCCTTCCACGCCACAGGAATGGCAGACTGTGGCCTCCCACTTTGCCCTGCGGTGGGACTTTCCTAACTGCGGAGGGGCAATTGATGGGAAACACCTCCACATCGTCCCACCACCCAACTCGGGTCATACTATTTCAACTATAAGGGGTTCAATAGTATTGTGATGTTAGCGGTGGTGTCGGCTACTTACGAGTCCCTGTATGTGGACGTGGGGAAGAATGGCCAGATGTCCGATTGTGGAGTCATCACCCAGACAGAGTTCTACAGGCTTCTCCAGAATGGCAGCTTGGACTTGCCACCTCCAGAAGACAATGTGGAAGGACTCCCATTCGTCTTCGTTGCAGATGAAGCGTTTGCACTGGGGGACCATCTTATGCGGCCATTCACGATGAGGACCCTCACCACTGACCAGACGGTTTTAAATTACGGGCTGGCCAGAGCCAGAAGAGTGGTGGAGAACACGTTTGGAATACTGGCCAGCCGGTTCCGCCTATTTCTTACACCCATACGCATGGCAGAGTACAAACTACATCATATCATCCTGGCGTGCTGTGTTCTACACAACTTTTTACGGCAACATTCTGCCAACTATGCTGGCTCAGTTGGGCCTGAGGCTGGAATTCAAAATGAACCAACCCTGACGGCGCTTGAAAGTGGCCGTCCTGGCTTGCCCCCCCTGAGTGCCGTGATGTCCATCTAAGATACCTTGAATACTTTGCGGTTAGGGGGGCTATCAATATGCCAGACAATGTCTGAAACCTTTTTCAAATAAAAAAAATATTTAACTACTAAAATCTTTGGTGACATTTACTGCTTGTGTTTCTTTTAGCTGACCCTGACAGAAATGTGGTGAGTCCTGAAAATGGCATGATTGTGTAACATTACAAAGCACTGTTGGGTGTTATTTACTAAAGGCAAAGACACTTTGCACTACAAGTGCACTTGAAACTGCAAAGTGGATTTTCCCTTAGGAAATAACCCCCATTGTCAGAGAAAACACCAATTAGAGCACAACAAAAGTTTTGGAGCGTTGAAACAATAATCCACATATTCTTGATTAACAATCTTTTTAATACCAGCACAATCACATGTGCATTTAGAAAAGGTTTTTAAAACAAACCAACATGTTTGTTGTATAACAATTTTTGGGGTCACATTAGAAAAAGTAGAAATGTCCATTTAAGATAAAACAGGCATGTTTAAAACCAACAAGAAAGACACAAATCTTGAACTTACAAAGTTCACATTTGGTAGAACTTGAAGGCAATATCAGACATGAGTATTTATAAACTGTGTTTGATATTGCGTTCAGATGGGGCGAAGTCACCCCTAGAAAAGCCAAATTTTGAAGATGCACACCAATTGCCGAATGTCAACATGTGCTAGCTGCCATCACGGGGGATGAAGGGATGTGTTTTGTGGGTGCAACCCCTTCCTCACAGCTACTTTATTATTGAGGAAGGGGTTGCACCCCCAAAATGCGTCCATTGATCTCCCGTGATGGCAGATAGCACATGTTGACACACTGTGTGCCTCTTCAAAATTTGACTTTTCGCAAATATGTCCAAAAATGGTAAAAATTTTTAGCTTACAAAAAGCGCCAAAAAATAAGGGATTTTGAGGGGTTTTAAACTCTTCCTAAAAGATCAATGATGTTCTTCATTTTTTGTTGAACATCATGGATGTTTTTCAGGATATTTTCCAAGTCCCTATTACACCCCATGATCTCCCCAATCAGCATCTGTGCACTTTCCGAGGTGAAATGCCCTGGATCCACAACATCACGATCACCTAAAAAGATAGAAACAAAAAAACACAATTTATTATAAATATGCCGGCATCCATCTCTTACCTGAGCCTGTGGTCGCAGACACTCACCTGTTGTGGTGACAATTTCCACCACGTCTTCCTCCTCCTGCTCTGCTTGGGTGAATTTCACCTGCTTCCAGAAGTGGGGGGTCTGTGGTCTCCTCGGATGAGGGGTGTCCTCCGAGTCTTTTCTCCCCTATGTAAAAAAATATAGGTATACTTAGCACACAGATATTTGATGGCAGAACTATAAATATGTAACATTGCTTGGAAGTGGGGTACAATTGTCTATTTTGGCTGAGTTCCAAGATGTAGAATTTTTATTGTCCTTTGTCAAGCTTCAATAATTTACCTGTTTTGTACAAGCTTCACAGATGGAGACACCCCTATAATATACACTGGAGCACCTGTGTGGGCCCCCTAATAAAAAAGGTGTTCTGGTGTCCCACACTAGTGCTACAGAGTCCAGATGTGAAAACTGCTGAGTGTCCTCTCCTTACACAGAATCTCTTTAGCATTTCAATCTAGTTACAAACCCATCTACACAACCAAATTAATTTCAGACAAGTAGGCCCTAAAAAGAAAAGCACATGGAGCAGCACGAACGTAATAAACATAAAGAATAGGAACACAGCACAACTACTTACTTTTTTGCAGCACTCTCCGGAACTTTCTGTACTACTCGTGCTCTCTTAATTTGAGGTCCGACCACCACTTCCTGAGCTGATCTTTCGATCATCATACCCCGAAATTCCAGTGCAGACTCTTGACCACTTTCGCCATTATCTTGGCCTTTCCGACATTGGGGTTGGGGTAAGGTCCATACGTCATAGTCAGCCTTCTTCAGGTTCTTCAGGATGTCGACCATCTCCAACATCTCCCCAAAGGACATATTTGATGCCTTAGATCGTCTCCTTCTGGATCGTGACCTTCTCCTCCTCCTTGTTGCTGTAATTAGCACGCACCTGCTGTGTCTCCGCCATGTGCTCTTCCCCCATTGCGCCGAACGAGAAGGGGCGGGGAATAGAATAGAAAGAACGTCAGGGGCGGGCAGAGTTTCAAGCATGTGCAGTGTGTATAAAGCGTAACACGCGTGCTTAGTACGTACGATCTGTGAGCAGAGGAAGGAGTATCGGAGGCGCCGATCGTGATAACGAAGGTAAGATCTAAACTTGGGCCTATACTGCTTCTAGATTGAGGCCTATATTGTAACAATATTAGGAGAGTTTTGCCTGACATTAGGGTTTGTCTTGTGTTGTGTCTTGCAGATAAAATGGATGGCTTCAATGACCACAACTTTCTCCCCCTGTTCATAGACAAATACAGGAGCAGCCCTGTCTGTGGCAGGTCAAACACCCCCAATACAATAATAAATAAAAGAGGCAGGCAGCGCTGGAGAAACTGCTGGAGTTGGTGAAGCCGGTGGCCCCCACAGCAACCATCCCCTATTTAAAACCCAAAATTGGTGGCCTGAGGAGCACTTATCTTAGGGAGCGCAAGAAGGTCTCGGATTCCCAGAGATCAGGAGCAGGAGCAGATGACATTTATGTCTCCAGGCTGTGGTACTATGAGAGACTGCGATTTCTGTCAGACAAGACTGGAGTCAGGGAATCCCTCTCAACCCTTCCTTCCACTCTTCCCTCCACACTTCCTTCCACCCCAGCTGAGGCTTCCGATGTCCAACCTGGGACTTCCAGCCAGGAAGAAGTTGAGGAGCCCAGCTTGAGCCAGGTATAGCATTCTTCAACAGATTTCTGATCAATAAATAACTGATGTTTACTAGATGTTATTATTGATCACTAATTGCTGATTTAATAAAATGTTTTACATATCAATAGACAGTAGTGGGCACAAATAATTGGGACAAGAATGAAAAATGCTGGGCTCAGAACGATAGTCTTTTATATTTGTTAACATTCAATTTGCAACAGTTATGAGATGAAATTTGTGTGTGATTGCTGAAGATAAAACTAAAACGATGTCCCTTTTTCATACACAGGAAGACCTCAGCTAGGACGAGGCTCTGGAATGTGGCACACAGGAGGAGGCTGTGGAATGTGGCAGCCAGGAGGAGGCGGGGGTTAGTGGCAGCCAGGAGGAGGCGGGGCTAAGTGGAAGCCAGGAGAACCCTGGGACCAGTAGGAGCCTGACAGAATCGCAGGTCCCTCCCCCCCGCCTTCCAAACAAAAGACCCAGGAAGGGGAGTCACATGCAGGATTCAGCACTCAGGCTGATTCAGGAGGCTTCTGCTTCCCTCAGAGCCACCCCCACTCCTGAAGAGGCCTTTGCCTGCATGGCTGCCACCAAACTGCAGGGCATGCAGGAGGGCCAACGCCTCCTGTGTGAGGACCTTATTTATAAAGTCTTAACCAAGGGGGTGAGGGGCGAAATCACACCCACGTGATTGAGTTGGAACATCCTCCTCCTGCCCCTCCTCCTCCTCCTCCTCCTGCCACAACTACACAACCACAGCGTGGAAGGAAGACAAGAGAGTGAAGGCCCTGGGTACAGTCTGGTCTGACAAAAGATGCAGGCTCTTGTATGACCACAGCCTGGGGACATGCATGTCATCTGCTGCTTTCAGGATCTCTGGGACTTCTGGACCAGACTGCACTCCCTTATATATGGACTCCTCATGCCACCAATTTTGCAGTAAAATAATTGATGTGTGCCCTGGGGGTCAAAGGCTTCACCAATTTCTGCTGTTTCTCCAGCGTTGCCTCCCTCTTTGTTTGGTTGTGAGCCCTTAATAAAGGTTTTTTGGTTTCAATTAGACTCGCCTATGTGTGTTTTCCTTCAAAAAGGACAGTTTGTTGGTGAGGAGGCAGGTACATTTCAAAATACAATGTGAAATTAACAAGAGACACCAACACCAAGCAATCTCCTTGAGATTAAATAATACAAGATAAAAATGGTGTTGTGGTAACCTGACACACAAAACACACACAAAAATATTCTGGATGTTAAATAACTTAAAAAAAAAAAAAAAAAAAACAAGATCAGCCTTGAAAAAATACAAACCTAAAAAAAATCACATCAGGCTTGAAAAAAACAAAAAAAAAACACAAAAAAAATTATATAGATTTTTGGTCAGATGTGACAAATCATAATATATTGAGGGAATCACAATAAATAAGAAAAAAAGAAGTTTGTGAGAAGTCTGTGTGAATATCAGCAGCAAAACCACTTTGTTCTTCCTGGATTATAAAGAAGAAGAGAGTGCGCTGTATTAAACAATTTTAAACATTGCAGCGTGACGAAAGTGCTCTATCCATTCTGAACGCTAATTTTCCAGACCGAGCTGTTCCGTCTCGGAATTTCTTCTGAGCATGCGTGGCACTTTGTGCATCCGCATTGTCCACACACGGTCGGAATTGACGCGATCGGATTTTGTTGTCGGGAAATTTTATAGCCTGCTCTCTAACTTTGTGTGTCGGAAAATAAGATGGAAAAAGTTTGATGGAGCCCACACACACTTTAACTTAAGTGGTCAATCGCTCACGCATGAGGAAATAGGGGTCCTGGATAAGGGGCTGAAGTATGCACCTACCAAGAATCTAGACAAATTCCAGACATACGTAGGCATCCAGAAATTCGTGAGGAAACTCAACATTAAGAAATATATTCTAGGGAACACGCCAAAACAAAGATATGGGGATAGAGACATCGATGGGATTTTACATAGCACATTAAGAAACAAATCGATTTTTAATCCACCTGTGAGAGATAATAAATTTATAGAGGTTTTTAAGAAAATGGTTTTAGAAGATATTAAAGAGTTAAGGATAAAGAAGAAAGAGGAACCCAATCATATCAGAAGTGGTATTCGCAAATTAACTCGACGCAAAGATCTGGTCATAAGACCAGCAGACAAGGGAGGGGGTATTGTGATTTTATCAAAAGAACATTATCATGAGAGCATGATGAACATGCTGAGTGACGAAACCACTTACAACAAATTATTGAGTAATCCTATGTTTAAGTGCAGAAGAGCACTAGCAAAAGTGGTACAGTTAGGGGTAAAAAGAAATATTTTAAATAAGAAAGAAGGTCGTTTTTTAATACCAGATTCTTGTCGGACTCCTATTATATACTCATTACCGAAAATACACAAAAGTAAGACAGACCCTCCGCCGAGACCGATAGTGAACGGAATAGATTCACTGACTGCCAGAATAGGTGAATATATAGATTTCTTCCTGCAACCAGCTGTTCAGAGCACGAAAGCGTATTTGAAGGACACTAAGGAAATGCTACGGATCCTAGAGGAGGTACCTGGAGAAGAAGGCCCATGGATCATGGCGACTGTAGATGTGTCATCTTTGTACACAATAATACTCCATCACCAAGCATGTGAGGCTGTTAAATGGGGCTTGAGATCTTTTACTATACTCCCATGCACACAAAGAAAGTTTATAATAAAATGTTTAGAGTTCTGCCTTAAGAACAATTACTTTTGGTACGACAAGAATTATTACCATCAACAGACAGGTGTGGCGATGGGAGCAAAGTTCGCCCCGAGTGTAGCAGGCCTATTTATGGCCCGGTGGGAAGAAGAATATGTGTTTAACAACAGACCCCAGGAGTTGATAACCTACAAAAGATACATCGATGATGTGTTCATACTATGGAAAGGTGACTCTGAACAGCTGACCTGTTTCCTAGAAAGATTGAGCGAAAATGACAGGAACATTAGACTATCTTGGGAAATAAGTGAAAAGAATGTAACATTTCTAGATCTGGATATTATACAAGAAAACTCCAAACTATGGGCACAGACGCACTTTAAAACTGTGGATAGGAACAGCTATTTGCCAATAGACAGTTGCCACCACAGAAACTGGCTTTTTAATGTACCCAAGGGACAACTAATGAGGGTAAGACGCAACTGCACCCGTTTTGAGACCTTTTTAGATCAAGCAGAGAAAATAGGTCAGAGGTTTGTCACAAAGGGCTATGATCGGAAGTATATTGAGAAGAAAATTACGGAGGTGAGGGAAATGAATCGGAATGAGTTAATAAAAGAGAAAGTCAAAAAAGAGACAACACCGGCAGTAACCCCGATCATTCTGGATTTTAATGTACAGTACAAGAAGGTTGAGAGAATAGTGAAAAAACATTGGCACATCCTTCTGGCGGACAGAGATTTATACAATACCCTACCTATCAACCCAAGGTTCATATACAAGAGAGCACCCACTATCAGGGATAAAGTGGTGAAGAGCGTGGTGGACCCACTGAAGAAAACATTTTCCTTTTTTACGGGAAAAGATTTTTTCCCTTGCAGAAGATGTTTTGCGTGTTTAAGAACGAAACGTCCAAACGAAAAAAAATTCCAGTTTACGTCCAGCAGCACAGGAGAATCATATGAGGTCAACAACTTTATTTGCTGCAACACGGAAGGAGCTGTTTATGCTCTAGAATGTAGTTGCGGCCTACAGTATATAGGTCGCACAAAGAGACCTCTTATGCCGCGTACACACGGTCGGACTTTTCGTCTACAAAAGTCCAACGGACGCTGACGGACTAAAGCTGGCTGGTAATCCGATCGTGTGTGGGCTTCTCCGGACTTTCAACTGACTTTTTTAGCCTCAAATCCGACGGACTTTAGATTTGAAACATGCTTCAAATCTTTACGTCGTAAGTACGACGGACCCCGAAATCCGCTCGTCTGTGTGCTAGTCCGACGGACAAAAACCCATGCTAGGGCAGCTATTGGCTACTGGCTATGAACTTCCTTATTTTAGTCCGGTGTACGTCATCACGTACGAATCCGTCGGACTTTTGTGTGGTCGTGTGTAGGCAAGTCCGTTCGTAAGAAAGTCTGCCGCAAGTCCGCCGAAGGTACGTCGGAAGTATGTCGGACAGGCTGTCGGACTTTTGTAGACGAAAAGTCCGACCGTGTGTACGCGGCATTAGAGTGCGTATTAAAGAGCACGTGCAAAACATCCTTAACGGATATGATAAGCATAGTGTGTCGAAACACTTTCTATTACACCACAAAAAGGACTCTACGCAGTTAAGATTTTGGGGGATAGAACCATACGTTAGACACTGGCGGGGTGGGCACAAAGTGAGGACCCTCAGCCAGTTGGAGTCAAAATGGATATATACTTTAGACACTTTTGCACCCAGAGGTTTGAATATCGAATTTGATCTTAACTGTTTTATTAGCGATTTTTAACCCTTTTGGACGCACCCCTAGTCCTCTCTCTTCCCCCACACTCTTTAGCGGTTTTATGTGAACGGGTTTCCCTCTCCGTGTAACCATCCATCCCCTCTCCCATTTATGTAATTTTATCTCCTTTTATAAGCATATATTGTATATTTTATATTTTTTTCCTTTGTATTACTATGTATAGATCCTATTTTTTTTTTTTTGAAAAATATTTATTGATTTTTTCAAAATATATTCATAGAAGACATTGTATAGAACAATTGTAAGGCATGAATATAGACAATTATTCTGTATATATAATGCACGTTCTATCTAAACATAAACAGATTTATAGGGGTGGTTGGGGAAGGGGAGGGGAGAGAGGGGGGGGAGGGGGGTAAGCAATTCACATTTGCCAGCTTATCACTAACATTGGGCAATAAGTTGCCAAAAAGGTTGATCCTACATTTTTGTACCTTTAGGGAATGGAGGCGACTTATGAGTCAATCTAACTAGATAACCTACAATATGGTCTAGGTGAAACACGTTATTTGGGCAAATATAGTCCCGAAGTGTAATAGCTGAGGTTGGTGGATGTCAAGGAGCTTCAAGTAATTGTAGGCCACCTACGGTGGTTTAAATGAGGAAGGGTCAGAGGTTGGAGGAATTTTAAGTTTGCCGAGTGAGTTGGTGATGTCTCTCGTCAGGTACCATTCTGTATATCTAAATGGGTGCATTATGTCTTGGATGGTCTGTTGGGGAAATGTGGCTTCCAGGAATCTTCTCCAGCGTTTGAAAAATCGTGGGGTAAAGCGAAGATTTGACTTGATGAGGTCCAATCTTTCTAGATAGAATAATGAAGTCAAGGCTTTTATAACCGCAGGTAGACTGGGCGGCGATGTCGATATCCAATGGGACATAATAGTCCTGCGGGCTACAAGAAGGCAGATATGGGCCCAGTGCGGTACGTTTGAAAATCCCAATGTGGACGAGGAGGGTGCTGGAGGGGTGATGCTAAATAGGCATAGTAAGCAGTCTCTATGTAGTTTGATATTGCAGATTTTATTAATGTAGGCTATCACATCGTTCCAGTAGCTGTTAATAGCAGAGCACTCCCAAAGCCTATGGAGCAGCGTAGGACGCTGCAGTAGGCACCATGGACATAGAGCTTGAGACGGGTCCTCTTTGTTGAAACGGAAGGGGAAGTATGCTCTGTGGATAATCTTGAATTGAGTTTCACGCCATATTTCAGAGATCGTAAGTTTCCGGGTGAGCTTATATCCCTCAAGGATTTTGTTGGGTAGGTCCTCATCTCCTAGTATTTGAGACCATTTTTGAAAAGGCGTGAGGCGGTATTTCCGTGACTGGTGCTGGATGAGGTGAGAGTAGATGTTGGAGATAGAGTAATCTTTGCTTTGCAATAGATTGTCGATAAATGAAGGTTTAAAAGGATCAGTCTTGGGACCATAGCAGGTTTTCAGATAATTTGTGAGTTGGTAATGGAAGAAGCTGTGAGCTGGCGGTAAGGAGAATTCCCGCATCAGATTTTGGTATGATTTGAGCTTGCTTGTATTGTTTTGGTATAACGAGGTTATCTTCATGAGTCCTTTGGATTGTCATTGGGTATAAGCTTTATGCAAAGTGGAAGGTAGGAACATTGGGTTGCCCTGTATTTTGAGATGTTTCGAGATACTAGAAGGCAGATCAAGCAGTTTTCTGACCTCTCTCCAGGCGATGACAGTGTCTCTGAACAAAACGCTGGTTTTGAGGTGGTGCGGCAAGTTGTTAGGATTGGAGTGAAGGATGCCTGCAAGGTCGTATGGAGAAGCCATAGAATCCTCTAGGGCAAAGTTGGAGTATTTGGACCCTCCTGTTAACCAATCTAGTCCCTGTCTAAGCAAGCAAGCTAAATTATAAAAACGAATATTGGGGAGCCCCGCCCCACCCTCGCCCTTCGGGAGACATAGTTTTTGGAGCGCGATGCGTGGTTTTTTGCTAGACCATAGGAAAACTGTCATAGCTCTCTGAAGTTTCTGCACGTCTGAATGCCTCAGTAGTAGAGGTATGGTTTGCATAGGATACAGTAGGCGTGCAAATGATACCATTTTGAAAAGATGAGCTCTCCCAAAAAGCGAGAGGGGAAGGGCGCCCCAAGCCTCCAATTCCCGAACAATTTTGGCAACCAGGGGAGGATAGTTAAGTACATATAAGGAAGAAGGGTCTCGGCCTATATGTATTCCTAAGTATGTTATATGATGGGGTGCAATAGTCAGCGGGGATAAGTGTATCCATTTAGTGGATAGTCGAGGGTGTAATGTTAGGATTTCACTTTTATCAAAGTTTATACGAAAGCCTGAGCAGAGTCGGAAGGTCGTAAATATTTGTTTAAGTCTATCAAAGTCTGATACGGGGTCAGTAGAGAACAGTAGAATATCGTCCGCAAATAGTGCAGAGCGGAGTATTTGGTTTCCCAGGGTGATGCCACTAACCCCTTCGGTTGAATTGAGGATTCTGGATAAGGGTTCAATCGCAATGTTGAATAACAAGGGGGATAGGGGGCATCCCTGTCTTGTTCCTTTCGCTAAGGGGATGGTGTCCGAAATAAAGTTCGGGGTGACAAGGCGTGCCGTTGGTGAGGCGTACATTTGTGCGAGGAATCTTGTGATTTGACCTGTAAAGCCGAATTTTTCCATTACCGTAAAAAGCCATGAAAAGCCAATATTGTCAAAGGCTTTTTCGGCGTCTAGGGACATGATTGCTACATCTTGATCGGGGTGTGTTTTAGCGTATTCTAGCGCCATTAAGACTTTACGTATATTTAATGTGGCTGATCGTCCTGAGACAAAACCTGATTGGGCTGGGTGTAAGAGGGATGGAAGTAAGAGAGCTAGACGTGATGCTATAATTTTAGACAGGATTTTAACGTCTACATTTATTAATGAGATTGGACGATAGGAGCCTGGGAGTAATGGATCCTTTCCTTTCTTGGAGATTAGTTTAATATGAGCTTGTGTCCCTGTGGGGAGGTAGGGACCTCCGTCCCACATGGCTGCAAATACATGTTTCAGTGTGTTGGGGATGAAGTCAGTCGTCAATTTGAAGAATTCCGCAGTGTACCCGTCGGGACCCGAAGCCTTAGCAGAGGCCATAGATTTGATCGTGAGTTGTATGTCTTCTAAGGTAATAGGCGCATTAAGTGCCTCCAAGTGCGACGTTTGAAGCCTGGGCAGGCGTATCTTGTCAAGCAGAGCTTCCACGGCAGGTTGATCCGTTGGGTCTGCACGGTACAGATCAGTATAGTAATCTGCAAGTAATTTGCTGACTTCGGTAGGTGAGGTAACCAACGAGCCGGAAGCATTTCTCAGAGTTGGGATATGTGTAGGACGTCTTGGTCCTGAACATAGTCTGGCCAGCATTCTGCCTGCCTTGTTGCCAAATTTGTGAAAGTGGAGGGTGGAGTACGAGGTTTTAGCAGCTTCGTGTTGTTCTGCCCAGAGATCAAAGGCACACTTGGCCCGTTTCCATTCCTGTATATTAGCTAAGGTGCGGTCTAATGTTAGCTTGTCATGAGCTAGGCGTAGGGAGTCGCTTGCTTGCATATATTGTTGTTGAGTGTGTTTTTTAAATTGTACGGTGTACGAGATAATTTTGCCCCGTAGGAAAGCCTTGCCTGCTTCCCAGAAGAGGTTTGGGTCTGAGATATGTGCTCCATTCGTGGTGATATATTCTTCCCATGTATGGTGCAAGACTTGTCGGAAGTCTTCATTATCCGCCAGATATGAAGGGAAACGCCAGATAGGGGAAGGAGTTGAGGGTGTGAGTTGTGTCATATGGACTGCGATGGGACTGTGGTCTGAGATTCTGGCATCGTAAATTTCTGGGGTGTTTATTACAGATGCTAGGGCCGGGGAGACAAAGAAATAGTCTATACGAGAGAAGGTGTTATGTGGGGGCGAGAAGAAAGTGTATTCTCTGTCAGTCGGATGTGTCAGGCGCCAGATGTCTACAAAATGCATAGATTCAATAGAGTGTGCTAAGGGAGTCGTGTCCGGTGTATGGGAGGGACCGGGTCCTGTCGTTTGCTTAGGGAGATAAGTGCGGTCTGCCAGTGTGGACATGGCAGAGTTGAAGTCCCCGCCCACTAAATGTAATACCTCGGGGGCCGTGAGAATCCATTGAACCATGTCCTGAAAGAATGAAGTGTCTGGAGAGTTGGGGGCATAGATATTAGTGATAGCTACAGCTTTGTCACCTATGGTCAAATGTAAGGTCAGCTTGCGGCCTAAGGTGTCAGCCCTCACCTCTCTGACAGAGTGTTGTAGGTTTTTATGGATTAAAATAGCTACACCGGCCTTGCGGCCCACTGCAGGGGAGCCGTGTACAGAACCTACCCACATTTTTTGAAGGCGCGTTAAATCGTCTGCGGAGAGATGTGTCTCCTGTAATAGGGCCACATCTGCCCGAAGACGTCGTAGGTGTCTGAGAATGGACATTCGCTTATTTGGGGATCGGAGCCCCTTAACATTCCATGATATAAATTTTAAGTGACTCCCGTCGGCAGAAGAGGACATGGTTGGATATGATAGTTGTTATATAAGGGAGGATGATCAGGGAGCCTCCCGACATGTACAGTGTCGACCATACGGGAATCACCCAAAAACTGTAGGTCACATAGTAGGAAAGGTACTAATAGGGCAAACATGAATTGCAAATGTATTGAGCAATAGGTATTGAGCTGAAACAAAGCAGGATTACGGTTATAACGTAACAAACTACAAACAGTGTACTTCACTTTTTTCCACATGGGATACAACTACCCATAATGCCTCTCAGCGACCCGCTAGCTTCTCATGTATGAGCATGAATTTGGCTAGGAGGAGTGGGATAAGGGAGGAGGAGATGAGGGAAAGGGGGGGAGAGAGGGGGGGGAAGGGAGCAGTAGGATCGGGATATGGGGTTAGGGGGAAGTGCTGGTTGTATCTGTGTCAAATAAAGGCTTCAATTAAAATAATCAGGTGGAAAAATAAGGGGGTGACTTGATCAAATGGTTTGCCCCGTTAGGGGTCTATAGCCATGGAGATCATCTGAGTTAATATATTAACCTTTTGGGTAGATAGAATATGTGGGTGGTGGGTAGTGGTAAGCCAGGCTAGAAAGCATACTAACAGGACCATTAGTTAACAAATAATAGCAGCCGTGTAAAACATTACAACTAAAACAGGCTAACAGTAAAGTAAGTAAAAAGGGCAGAAGGCAGGTTAGGGACAACGAGGGGTAAAGTTACCCGTCCGAAGAAATGTAGATGGTTAGTTAAAGTTCCTGGAGTCCTTCAACGATTTGCAGAGCGATCATCTTGGTTAGTAAAGCGGCTGCGCTTGTATGGGGGTTTTGTGGGGCTGCGTTGCTGTTTAGGTGGTATCTTCGCTGTCGGTGGTGATGATGATGGTGAATTCTCCTCAAAGTTGCTATGCTCCATTTCTGTACCTCTGGTGGCGAGAAAGTGTTCCGCCTCTTCAGGGGTATGGAACGTGAGGTGTTCTCCTTCAGGTGTCTGGACGCGGAGGACAGCCGGATAGGCTAAAGAGAACCGGATTTGGTTATGGTGAAGGTTGGAGCAGATCGGTGAAAACGCTTTACGCTGTTTCATTACCTCTATGGAATAGTCGGCAAAAAGTAGGAGTTTTGCGCCATCAATCATTAAAGACCGTGAGCGACGAAACTTTTGCATTATGGCATTCTTGTCTGCGTAGTTGAGGTATTTTACAATAACGTGGCGGGGTTTGGCACGTGATTCTGAGAATTGACCTATGCGGTGCGCGCGTTCAATGGTGCAGGGAATGCGAAGGCCTAGTTGTTCTGGAATAATTTTTGCGCAGATATTGGTTAACTGTGGTGTGGAGACCGATTCAGGCAGACCAATGATGCGCAAATTGTTTCTTCTCGAGCGATTTTCCAAATCGTCGAGTTTGTCCCATATGTCCCTATTAGCAGCTGTGAGACGTGCTACTGCTGCAGATGAGGCTGTGAGTTCATCTTCCAGGGAGGAAATCCTATCCTCTACCTGATTGATTCTCTGTGCCTGTGCTTGTAGGTCAATATGTAACTGCTCTAAGCCCCTATGGACTGCTGCATCCACTGTGGCTGTGAGAGTGGGGCCCAGCAGCGTAACTACAGCCTGTGCAATCCCAGCAGGGGAGGTAGGGTCTGTACCTTGTATGTCTGGAGCTGAGGGGAGCGGTGGTTGTGGCTGTGGCAGCGTGTGTGCCTGTTCCGTCATGCCTGAGGCGGTCGCCATCTTGGCTGTGTCCGCCGCTGTGTCTCCTCCGGTGGGGATCGCGGATGTGACCGCCCGGGCGTACGATCGCTCCACAAAGCGATCCATGGGGGCCCGCTGTGTGTCAGCACTGTGCTGGGGGATCTCCTCGTAGCAATAGCCGGCTTTAGAGGCAGTTTCGTGAGGGGCGCTGCGGGAGCTGAAGCTCGCTACCTCCTCTCCATGTGGCGCCGGAACCGGAAGTCTAGATCCTATTTTAAGATTTTAATATTTTTTAGATTTTTATGTACACCCGAGGAGTACATTAATGTTAATTATACATGATTTAGCTCTTGTACGTTAAGGATTGAGATATATAGTTGCCAGAGCCTGTCCCGTCCTATACGCACTGACAGAGCCTTTATGTATACCACACCGGAGTGCTTTCATAGAAAATCCACCATCAGGGACACTAGATAAGTACCCATGAGTGCCAGTGCAAAATACTGTTATGTTATCAATAAGGAACATTACGCTGAGTGCTAATTCCAGTTTTCCCCTGTTTACACCACTCCCCACCCCCTGTTCCACACTCTTTCTACACTGTTTTTATTATTTTCTGCAGTTGGTTTGGGAATTACCTGCGACCATATAAGGTCCACCAAGCCGCCACCTTTAAGCGCCTTACATTGAGCATTGTCTTTACTAATCAGTCCTCATAGTCCTATTTGCGGCCATGTATATCTAATATCATGCCACAAACATCTATGATATTAGTGATGTGCCTTCTAATTTGGTTTACATCTATCGACATAATCCCCCAAAAAATGGCCGCTGGTATACTATATTAGGCTACAGGAAAATGGCCGCCTATTCGATATGGAAGCCTATGGCACTGGGAATGTGCCTTCCAACCAAAAAAATGGCCGCGCGCATGTTTTGAGACTGACCCTTTCAAACATGGCCACCATAACATTACACTGGGCCACAAGAAAATGGCCGCCCATTGACCACAATGAGAAAACTATTTAAAGACATGAATGTGCCTCCCCTGTCATCCCCTGATGAAGTCACGTGATTGGGTGACGTCACGCGTAGGGACGGGATAGGCACTGACACAGATCTGGATTGACGAGCTCGCCGCTCGTAGGATTTACATGTAATATACATCTACTCCATGTGAGTACATGCTTTTAACCTCAATAAAAATATCGATTTGTCGGAAATACTACACTATCTGGTACCCTTCTTGTTCTCCCTTATGTTGACTCTGCTACTGTTGATGCTGGTACTGAGGGATTAAAGTACAGGGACCACCGACTCCGGTCCAGGGACCCCAAAGAGAGACCATCTCCTCCATTTACCTTCTATGCGGTTGTCCCATTGCCGCAAGGTAAGGGGCCATTACTCACCTGTGTGTGTTTGAGCACGAAAAGGATATATACCCTCTCTCTTTCGGCACCCCACCGGCTATTTGCTGCACAGTTGGATTACTAAAAGGATCACTAAATATCTCGTTTGAACTTGCACTGGCATATATGTTTTATTGCATTTAAAAGACTTGGTTTTGGCTCCACGCAACAATATATATATTTTTTAGTGCCATTAATTATTTGGGTTTCATAGAGAAACATCACACACTGTTTTTTTTTTTTTGCACTTATGTGTGTTTTTTGCACATTATTTATTTTTTGCATAGGTTGCACAGTGTCCTCCATGAATATTTATTTTGCATAGTTTGCACTTTTTTATATTTATTATATATTGTAGTTTGCACATGCTATATTTGTGATATTTACTATTTTCATTACTCACCTTTGTAGTACATGTATATGATCATATCTATTTATATGGGCTGCACAGACACAACAGCACTTTAAGGTTTTTTCTGCACAAATTTTATTAGCACCAGGTGTGTATGAGGATTATCTGTATCAGCTCCCTGCATACACTGTGCTGTCACAGTCCTTATATAGGCTGAACCAGGATATAAGAAATTTTGTTATTTGTACACTTTTTGAATTCATCACAGGATACTGTGCATACAAACACAGTACCCGTATACCCCTTTTACTTTATTTTTATTTTCATATTTATTCTTACGGGCTGCACAGACACAACAGCACTTTAAAGATTATTTTGCGCAAGTTATATCAGCACTAGGTGTGTATGAGGACTATTTGTATCGGCTCCCTGCACATACTGTGCCGTCACAGTCCTTTCATAGGCTGAACCGGATATAGGACATTTTTTTCATACCCAGTTTATGAATTTATCACAGGATACTGTGCATACAAACAAAGTACCTGTATACCCCTTTTATTTTGATTTGTATTTTTAAACACTGTTACAAAATCACATTATACTGGACCAGCGCAGCACTCTCTCTTTATACTTTGAGCCCACACATGGTCGGAACTTCCGACAACACGCTCCGATCGCACATTTTCCGTCGGAAAATCCGACCGAGTGTATGGGGCATTACACATAGAATGTATATAGAAAAAATTACACCCCAAAATACATTCTGCTACTCTTCCCGAGTAGGGATGAGCCGAACACCCCCCGGTTCGGTTCGCACCAGAACCTGCGAACGGACCGAAAATTCGCACGAACGTTAGAACCCCATTGACGTCTATGGGACTCAAACGTTCGAAATCAAAAGTGCTCATTTTAAAGGCTAATTTGCATGGTATTGTCCTAAAAAGGATTTGGGGACCCGGGTCCTACCCCAGGGGACATGTATCAATGCAAAAAAAACTTTTAAAAACGGCCGTTTTTTCGGGAGCAGTGATTTTAATGATGGTTAAAGTAAAAAAAAAAAAAAAGTGAAATATTCCTTTAAATATCGTACCTGGGGGGTGTCTATAGTATGCCTGTAACGTGGCGCGTGTTTCCCGTGTTTAGAACAGTCCCTGCACCAAATGTCATTTTTAAAGGAAAAAATCTCATTTAAAACTGCTTGCGGGTTTAATGTAATGTCGGGTCCTGGCAATATGGATGAAAATCAGTGAGACAAACGGCATGGGTACCCCCAGTCCATTACCAGGCCCTTTGGGTCTTGTATGGATATTAAGGGGAACCCCGCACCCAAATTAAAATAAGGAAAGGTGTGGGGCCACAAGGCTCTATATACTCTGAACAGCAGTATACAGGCGGTGCAAACAAGACAGGGACTGTAGGTTTGTTGTTAAGTAGAATCTGTTTGTCATTTTGAACGGGTACATTTTTAACGTGTTTAGCTCCAGCCAAAAAATCTTTTTTAAGCTTTTTGGAAAACATAGGGAAGGGTTATCACCCCTGTGACATTTGTTTTGCTGTCTTTCCTCCTCTTTAGAAGATTTCACCTCACTTTTTGTCCCAATGAGAAATGTTTTTTGAAAATTTGAGTTTTTTTGTGGAACAAGGATTGGAAAGCATCAGTGGAAAGGAGAAATGTTTTCCCATATTAACTCTTACAGGAGAGAATTTCCCTAGATTTCATCTCACTTCCTGTTGTCTCCTTCCGTTTGCAAGTAGGAGTCGTTTGTAAGTTAGATGTTTGAAAGTAGGGGCCTGCCCTATATACTCAGCATAAATTTGTCCCTTAGGTATTGTTGTGGCCACAACAACGTAAGCCCTCACAGGACCCTGCTGTGAAATATTAGATCAAGAATTGTAATTACATGCCCCTGTTGAACAGGGGCAGAAAAACTGGGCCTTTGGTGGTGCTGGTGCCACAACACTGTAAGTCCTCACTCGCTCTTTGTGGGTGCAGAAATGGGCCCTGCTGTGAAATATTAGATCAAGAATTGTAATTACATGCCCCTGTTGAACAGGGGCAGAAAAATTGGGCCTTTGGTGGTGGTGGTGGTGGTGGTGCTGGTGCCACAACACTGCAACCCCTCACAGACACTCTAGTTGGAACGCAGGAACGAGCCCTGCTGCAAAGTATTGCATCAAAAATTGTAATTACACGCCCCTGTTAAACAGGGGCAGAAAAATTGGGCCTTAGGCACTGGTGCTGGTGCTACAACACTGCAACCCCTCACAGACACTCTAGCTAGAACGCAGGAACGAGCCCTGCTGCAAAGTATTGCATCAAAAATTGTAATTACACGCCCCTGTTAAACAGGGGCAGAAAAATTGGGCCTTAGGCACTGGTGCTGGTGCCACAACACTGCAACCCCTCACAGACACTCTAGTTGGAACGCAGGAATGAGCCCTGCTGCAAAGTATTGCATCAAAAATTGTAATCACACGCCCCTGTTAAACAGGGGCTGAAAAATTGTGCCTTAGGCATTGGTGGTGGCGCCCAGAACCAAAAATGTTCTTTCAAGCTATCAGCGTGATGATTGAGGAGGAAGAGGATAATTACTCAGGGATAGTCACTCAGCATCAGCATAGGAAGTCTTTGAAGGGATCTGAGATTTAAAAAAAAATGATTCGGTAATCAGCATCAGGTGCTTGGTAGCTGGTGGTGATCCAAGACTGATTCATTTTTATGAAGGTCAGTCGATCGACCGAGTCGGTGGACAGACGCACCCTGTGATCGGTTACAAAGCCTCCAGCAGCACTGAATGTGCGTTCCGAAAGAATGCTTGATGCAGGACAGGCCAGTAGCTCAATTGCATACTGTGCAAGCTCTGGCCAGTGATCCATCCTCAAGACCCAGTGGGAAAGGTGTCCAAGTCTGATCTGGCCCCTAGGTATTCCTGCACCATGTAAAACAGACGCTGGCGATGGTTGCTGGAACCGATCATACCTTGGGGCTGCGGACCAAAAAATTGTCTGAACGCATCGGTCAGACGGCCACCTTCTCCACCGCTCCTTCTTTGACTGACCGAAGCCTCAGCAACACGTTGTCCAGAAACAGGAGTTTGTAACCTCCCAGTCTCTGGGAACGCGTTGCACAGACCTTTCTGCAAGGCCTCCCGAAGATGTTTCATCCTCTGATCCCTCTGCGATGGCAAGATAAGGTCCGCAACCTTACCCTTGTAACGTGGATCAAGGAGGGTTGCCAGCCAGTATTGGTCCTTCTCCTTGATACCACGAATACGAGGATCCTTACGCAGGCTTTGCAGGATCAGGGAGGCCATGCAGCGTAGGTTTGCTGAGGCATTCGGTCCGGAGTCCTCTGGGTCACTAAGGATGACATGGTCCGCAGCCACCTCCTCCCAGCCACGTACAAGTCCATGTGTTTCTTGGGACTGATTCCTTAAAGACTGCTGCTGATGCTGAGTGCCAGGCTCCACCTCCATACTGACACAATCTTCCTCCTCCTCCTCCTCTTCCTGTGTGATCGGCGGGCATGCAGAAACACTGTCTGGATAAAGGGGGCCTTGAGAGCTAAGGAAGTCCTCCTCTTCCTGCCTCTGTTCTGCCTCAAGTGCCCTGTCCATTATTCCACGCAGCGTGTGCTCCAACAGGTGGACAAGGGGGACAGTGTCACTGATACATGCACTGTCACTGCTCACCATCCTCGTGGCCTCCTCAAATGGTGACAGGACAGTGCATGCATCCCTGATCACGGCCCAGTGGCGTGGGGAAAAAAAACCAAGCTCCCCTGACCCTGTCCTGGTGCCATAGTCGCACAGGTACTCATTGATGGCCCTCTGCTGTGTGTGCAGCCGCTGCAGCATGGCCAACGTTGAGTTCCACCTGGTGGGCATGTCACAGATTAGGCAGTTCTTGGGCAGGTTAAACTCCTTTTGGAGGTCCGCCAGCCGAGCACTGGCATTATATGACCGGCGGAAATGCACACAGACTTTCCTGGCCTGCCTCAGGACATCCTGTAAGCCCGGGTACCTGCCCAAGAACCCCTGCACCACCAAGTTAAGGACATGAGCCAAACAGGGCACATGGGTCATTTGTCCCTGTCGGAGGGCAGAGAGGAGGTTGGTGCCATTGTCGCAAACCACCATTCCTGCCTTAAGTTGGCGTGGTGTCAACCACCTCTGAACCTGCCCCTGCAGAGCTGACAGAACCTCTGCCCCAGTGTGGCTCCTGTCCCCCAAGCACACCAGCTCAAACACCGCATGGCATCTTTTGGCCTGCGTACTTGCGTAGCCCCTTAAATGGCTACGGAGCACCGCTGGTTCCGAGGACAAAGCACAGGAAGAGGCCATGGAGGAAGAAGAAGAGGAGGGGGTGGAGGAGAGAGGTGTGTCACAATCATTAGCATTTTGGAGGCGTGGTGGCGGAACAACCTCCAACACTACTGCACCTTGTCCTGCATCCTTCCCAGCTGCCAGCAGAGTCACCCAATGCGCCGTGAAACTTAAGTAACGTCCCTGTCCATGCCTGCTGGACCATGAGTCAGCGGTAATATGCACATTACCGCTGACCGCCCTGTCCAGCGAGGCATGGACATTGCCTTCCACATGCCGGTAGAGAGCCGGAATCGCCTTCCGTGAGAAAAAGTGTCGTGGGTGAGAGAGGATGAGGAGGATGAGGACGGCTTGGTCATCCACTCGACCAAGTCTTCTGCATTTTGTGGCTCAACACGGCCAGCTGCCGAAAAAAAGCCCAAGCGTGTCCCACGGCCACATGCTGATGAGGATGCACCGTCTCCATGACCAGCACTAGACACAGAGCCTGCTTGCCCTCTCTTATTGGCTTGTGACTGTCTGCCTCTCCTTCTTGGCCTTCCAGACATACTAATGGCCTGTAGCTGCACTAAGCTGGGTTATATATATATATATATATGTACTGATACTGCAGCTAGCAAAATCAACTGCCTGCCTGTAGTATGAGAACACCACCAACCTTCTACAGGTAGCTTTAGCTGAACACTGTGAGGTGGACGCACCCCACTAACTTGTAGGTTTAGCTGAACACTGTGAGCAGGACGCACCCCACTAACTTGTAGGTTTAGCTGAACACTGTGAGGTGGACGCACCACACTAACTTGTAGGTTTAGCTGAACACTGTGAGGTGGACGCACCACACTAACTTGTAGGTTTAGCTGAACACTGTGAGCAGGACGCACCCCACTAAATTGTAGGTTTAGCTGAACACTGTGAGCAGGACGCACCCCACTAACTTGTAGGTTTAGCTGAACACTGTGAGCAGGACGCACTGCACTAACTGTAAATAGTCTAGCTGCCTGACTGTGGTACTAATAGGATCAAAAGAACACCATTAATTTTCTTCAGGTAGCTGTATATACTGTAACAAGACAAGCCTGCCTGTCAGTAAGAAGATAACAGGAACGGATCTAGCTGAACACTGTGAGCAGGACGCACTGCACTAACTTGTAGGTTTAGCTGAACACTGTGAGGTGGACGCACCACACTAACTTGTAGGTTTAGCTGAACACTGTGAGCAGGACGCACCCCACTAACTTGTAGGTTTAGCTGAACACTGTGAGGTGGACGCACCACACTAACTTGTAGGTTTAGCTGAACACTGTGAGGTGGACGCACCACACTAACTTGTAGGTTTAGCTGAACACTGTGAGCAGGACGCACCCCACTAACTTGTAGGTTTAGCTGAACACTGTGAGCAGGACGCACTGCACTAACTGTAAATAGTCTAGCTGCCTGACTGTGGTACTAATAGGATCAAAAGAACACCATTAATTTTCTTCAGGTAGCTGTATATACTGTAACAAGACAAGCCTGCCTGTCAGTAAGAAGATAACAGGAACGGATCTAGCTGAACACTGTGAGCAGGACGCACTGCACTAACTTGTAGGTTTAGCTGAACACTGTGAGGTGGACGCACCACACTAACTTGTAGGTTTAGCTGAACACTGTGAGCAAGACGCACCCCACTAACTTGTAGGTTTAGCTGAACACTGTGAGCAGGATGCACTGCACTAACTGTAAATAGTCTAGCTGCCTGACTGTGGTACTAATAGGATCAAAAGAACACCAGTAATTTTCTTCAGGTAGCTGTATATACTGTAACAAGACAAGCCTGCCTGTCAGTAGGAAGATAACAGGAACGGATCTAGCTGAACACTGTGAGCAGGACGCACTGCACTAACTTGTAGGTTTAGCTGAACACTGTGAGGTGGACGCACCACACTAACTTGTAGGTTTAGCTGAACACTGTGAGCAGGACGCACCCCACTAACTTGTAGGTTTAGCTGAACACTGTGAGCAGGACGCACTGCACTAACTGTAAATAGTCTAGCTGCCTGACTGTGGTACTAATAGGATCAAAAGAACACCAGTAATTTTCTTCAGGTGGCTGTATATACTGTAACAAGACAAGCCTGCCTGTCAGTAAGAAGATAACAGTAACGGATCTAGCTGAACACTGTGAGGTGGATGCACCACACTAACTTGTAGGTTTAGCTGAACACTGTGAGCAGGACGCACCCTACTAACTTGTAGGTTTAGCTGAACACTGTGAGCAGGATGCTCTGCACTAACTGTAAATAGTCTAGCTGCCTGACTGTGGTACTAATAGGATCAAAAGAACACCAGTAATTTTCTTCAGGTAGCTGTATATACTGTAACAAGACAAGCCTGCCTGTCAGTAAGAAGATAACAGGAACGGATCTAGCTGAACACTGTGAGCAGGATGCACTGCACTAACTTGTAGGTTTAGCTGAACACTGTGAGGTGGACGCACCACACTAACTTGTAGGTTTAGCTGAACACTGTGAACAGGACGCACCCCACTAACTTGTAGGTTTAGCTGAACACTGTGAGCAGGACGCACCGCACTAACTTGAAGGTTTAGCTGAACACTGAGCAGGAGGCACCCCACTAACTTTTGTAGGTTTAGCTGAACACTGTGAGCAGGACACACTGCACTAACTGTAAATAGTCTAGCTGCCTGACTGTGGTACTAATAGGATCAAAAGAACACCAGTAATTTTCTTCAGGTAGCTGTATATACTGTAACAAGACAAGCCTGCCTGTCAGTAGGGATGAGCCGAACACCCCCCGGTTCGGTTCGCACCAGAACCTGCGAACGGACCGAAAGTTCGCACGAACGTTAGAACCCCATTGACGTCTATGGGACTCGAACGTTCGAAATCAAAAGTGCTCATTTTAAAAACTAATTTGCATGGTATTGTCCTAAAAATGGTTTGGGGATCCGGGTCCTACCCCAGGGGACATGTATCAATGCAAAAAAAACTTTTAAAAACGGCCGTTTTTTCAGGAGCAGTGATTTTAATGATGCTTAAAGTAAAAAAAAAAAAAAGTGAAATATTCCTTTAAATATCGTACCTGAGGGATGTCTATAGTATGCCTGTAAAGTGACGCGTGTTTCCCGTGTTTAGAACAGTCCCTGCACCAAATGTCATTTTTAAAGGAAAAAATCTCATTTAAAACTGCTTGCGGGTTTAATGTAATGTCGGGTCCTGGCCCTTTGGGTCTTGTATGGATATTAAGGGGAACCCCACACCCAAATTAAAATAAGGAAAGGTGTGGGGCCACCAGGCCCTATATACTCTGAACAGCAGTATACAGGCGGTGCAAACAAGACAGGGACTGTAGGTTTGTTGTTAAGTAGAATCTCTTTGTAATTTTGAACGGGTACATTTTTAACGTGTTTAGCTCCAGCCAAAAAATCTTTTTTAAGCTTTTTGGAAAACATAGGGAAGGGTTATCACCCCTGTGACATTTGTTTTGCTGTCTTTCCTCCTCTTCAGAAGATTTCACCTCACTTTTTGTCCCAATGGATTGGAAAGCATCAGTGGAAAGGAGAAATGTTTTTCCCATATTAACTCTTACAGGAGAGAATTTCCCTTCCTAGGGGTAGATTTCATCTCACTTCCTGTTGTCTCCTTCCGTTTGCAAGTAGGAGTCGTTTGTAAGTTAGTTGTTTGAAAGTAGGGTCCTGCCCTATATACTCAGCAGAAATTTGGGCCTTAGGTGTTGCTGTGGCCACAACACTGTAAGCCCTCACAGGGCCCTGCTGTGAAATATTAGATCAAGAATTGTAATTACATGCCCCTGTTGAACAGGAGCTGAAAAATTAGGCCTTAGGCACTGGTGCTGGTGCCACAACACTGCAACCCCTCACAGACACTCTAGTTGGAACGCAGGAACGAGCCCTGCTGCAAAGTATTGCATCAAAAATTGTAATTACACGCCCCTGTTAAACAAGGGCTGAAAAATTGGGCCTTAGGCACTGGTGCTGGTGCCACAACACTGCAACCCCTCACAGACACTCTAGTTGGATCGCAGGAATGAGCCCTGCTGCAAAGTATTGCATCAAAAATTGTAATTACACGCCCCTGTTAAACAGGGGCAGAAAAAATGGGCCTTAGGCACTGGTGCTGGTGCCACAACACTGCAACCCCTCACAGACACTCTAGTTGGAACGCAGGAACGAGCCATGCTGCAAAGTATTGCATCAAAAATTGTAATTACACGCCCCTGTTAAACAGGGGCAGAAAAAATGGGCCTTAGGCACTGGTGCTGGTGCCACAACACTGCAACCCCTCACAGACACTCTAGTTGGAATGCAGGAATGAGCCCTGCTGCAAAGTATTGCATCAAAAATTGTAATTACATGCCCCTGTTAAACAGGGGCAGAAAAAATGGGCCTTAGGCACTGGTGCTGGTGCCACAACACTGCAACCCCCTTTACAGACACTCTAGTTGCAATGCAGGAACGAGCCCTGCTGCAAAGTATTACATAAAAAATTGTAATTACACGCCCCTGTTAAACAGGGGCTGAAAAATTGTGCCTTAGGCACTGGTGGTGGCGCCCAGAACCAAAAATGTTCTTACAAGCTATCAGCGTGATGATTGAGGAGGAAGAGGATAATTACTCAGGGATAGTCACTCAGCATCAGCATAGGAAGTCTTTGAAGGGATCTGAGATTTCAAAAAAAATTATTCGGTTACATCAGCATCAGGTGCTTGGTAGCTGGTGGTGATCCAAGACTGATTCATTTTTATGAAGGTCAGTCGATCGACCGAGTCAGTGGACAGACGCACCCTGTGATCGGTTACCACGCCTCCAGCAGCACTGAATGTGCGTTCCGAAAGAACGCTGGATGCAGGACAGGCCAGTAGCTCAATTGCATACTGTGCAAGCTCTGGCCAGTGATCCATCCTCAAGACGCAGTAACCCAGAGGATTTTCGGTGGGAAAGGTGTCCAAGTCTGATCTTGCCCCTAGGTATTCCTGCACCATGTAAAACAGACGCTGGCGATGGTTGCTGGAACCGATCATACCTTGGGGCTGCGGACCATAAAATTGTCTGAACGCATCGGTCAGACGGCCACCTTCTCCACCGCTCCTTCTTTGACTGACCGAAGCCTCAGCAACACGTTGTCCAGAAACAGGAGTTTGTAACCTCCCAGTCTCTGGGAACGCGTTGCACAGACCTTTCTGCAAGGCCTCCCGAAGATGTTTCATCCTCTGCTCCCTCTGCGATGGCAAGATAAGGTCCGCAACCTTACCCTTGTAACGTGGATCAAGGAGGGTTGCCAGCCAGTATTGGTCCTTCTCCTTGATACCACGAATACGAGGATCCTTACGCAGGCTTTGCAGGATCAGGGAGGCCATGCAGCGTAGGTTTGCTGAGGCATTTGGTCCGGAGTCCTCTGGGTCACTAAGGACGACATGGTCCGCAGCCACCTCCTCCCAGCCACGTACAAGTCCATGTGTTTCTTGGGACTGATCCCTTAAAGACTGCTGCTGATGCTGAGTGCCAGGCTCCACCTCCATACTGACACAATATTCCTCCTCCTCCTCCTCCTCCTCCTCGTCCTCTTCCTGTGTGATCGGCGGGCACGCAGGAACACTGTCTGGATAAAGGGGGCCTTGAGAGCTAAGGTAGTCCTCCTCTTCCTGCCTCTGTTCTGCCTCAAGTGCCCTGTCCATTATTCCACGCAGCG
Source organism: Aquarana catesbeiana (assembly GCF_042186555.1). Taxonomy (NCBI): domain Eukaryota; kingdom Metazoa; phylum Chordata; class Amphibia; order Anura; family Ranidae; genus Aquarana; species Aquarana catesbeiana. The sequence continues at coordinate 213,427,887 of NC_133327.1, forward strand.
TGTGCTCCAACAGGTGGACAAGGGGGACAGTGTCACTGATGCATGCACTGTCACTGCTCACCATCCTCGTGGCCTCCTCAAATGGTGACAGGACAGTGCATGCATCCCTGATCATGGCCCACCGGCGTGGGGAAAAAAAAACAAGCTCCCCTGACCCTGTCCTGGTGCCATAGTCGCACAGGTACTCATTGATGGCCCTCTGCTGCGTGTGCAGCCGCTGCAGCATGGCCAACGTTGAGTTCCACCTGGTGGGCATGTCACAGATTAGGCGGTTCTTGGGCAGGTTAAACTCCTTTTGGAGGTCCGTCAGCCGAGCATTGGCATTATATGACCGGCGGAAATGCACACAGACTTTCCTGGCTTGCCTCAGGACATCCTGTAAGCCCGGGTACCTGCCCAAGAACCGCTGCACCACCAAGTTAAGGAAGTGAGCCAAACAGGGCACATGGGTCATTTGTCCCTGTCGGAGGGCAGAGAGGAGGTTGGTGCCATTGTCGCAAACCACCATTCCTGCCTTAAGTTGGTGTGGCGTCAACCACCTCTGAACCTGCCCCTGCAGAGCTGACAGAACCTCTGCCCCAGTGTGGCTCCTGTCCCCCAAGCACACCAGCTCAAGCACCGCATGGCATCTATTGGCCTGCGTACTTGCGTAGCCCCTTGAACGACTACGGAGCACCGCTGGTCCTGAGGAAGAGGCCATGGAGGAAGAAGAAGAGGAGGGGGTGGAGGAGAGAGGTGTGTCACAATCATTAGCATTTTGGAGGCGTGGTGGCGGAACAACCTCCAACACTACTGCACCTTGTCCTGCATCCTTCCCAGCTGCCAGCAGAGTCACCCAATGCGCCGTGAAACTTAGGTAATGTCCCTGTCCATGCCTGCTGGACCATGAGTCAGCGGTAATATGCACCTTACCGCTGACCGCCCTGTCCAGCGAGGCATGGACATTGCCTTCCACACGCCTTCCGTGAGAAAAAGTGGCGTTTGGGTACCTGCCACTGAGGAACCGCACATTCCACAAACTCACGGAAGGGGGCAGAGTCTACCAACTGAAAAGGCAGCAGTTGAAGTGCTAGCAATTTTGCCAAGCTAGCATTCAACCGCTGGGCATGTGGATGGCTGGGAGCAAACTTCTTTCGGCAGTGCAGCAGCGGGGGCAGGGAAATTTGCCTGGAACAATCTGATGTCGGTGTACCAAAATCAGATTGCCCACAAGTACTTGGCTGTGACACACCTAATTCTACACCTTCATTCCTCTCAGTGCAGGTCTCAGAGAGGACTGAAGGTCTAGTGGGGTTGGAAATCTCAGCTGATGAGGAGCAAGGAGAGGTCCTCTTTGTTCTTTGGTGTGGGTCTTTTAGATACGCTTGCCAACGAACTGCATGGCAGGTCAACATATGTCTTGTCAAGCATGTGGTACCCAAGCGGGAGATGTTTTGGCCACGCGAGATACGCTTGAGACATATGTTGCAAATAGCAGCGGTGCGATCTGATGCACTCGTCTCAAAAAAGGCCCACACCAAAGAACTTTTTGAATAACGCGCAGAGACTGCAGCGCCCTGCACATGTGGAGCTTTGGGGTGTGATGCAGTCAATGTGCTGCCCTTAGGCTGGCCCCTGGAGGGCATCCTGCCTTGTTGGTGATGTGCCGCCTCCTCCTCCTCCTCCTCCTCCTCTCTCCTATCAGGCACCCACGTTGAGTCAGTGACCTCATCATCCCCTCCCTCCTCATCACTGGAGCAAACCTGGCAGTATGCTGCAGCAGGGGGAGCATGACTGCCAGATTGCTGTCCTTCTTGGGCACCCCCTCTGTCCGTGCTCATGTTACTGCCTTCATCGAGCTCAGTATCATCATCAGAGCCTTCCAAACGCTGGGCATCCTCCTGGAGCATGTACCCAACACTGTGGTCAAACAGTTCGAGGGACTTGTCAGGAGGACATGGTGGGGCTAGGGAAGGAGTCACTGATGACATTGAGCCGAGGGAAGAGGCCGCTGCTTTGCCAGACAAAGTACCCTGGGCATGGGTGAGAGAGGATGAGGAGGATGAGGACGGCTTGGTCATCCACTCGACCAAGTCTTCCGCATGTTGCGGCTCAACATGGCCAGCTGCCGAAAAAAAGGCCAAGCGTGTCCCATGGCCACGTGCTGATGAGGATGCACCGTCTCCACGACCAGCACTAGACACAGAGCCTGCTTGCCCTCTCTTATTGGCTTGTGACTGTCTGCCTCTCCTTCTTGGCCTTCCAGACATACTAATGGCCTGTAGCTGCACTAAGCTGGGATATATATATATATATATATATATATATATATATATATATATATATAAATATATATATATATATGTACTGATACTGCAGCTAGCAAAATCAACTGCCTGCCTGTAGTATGAGAACACCACCAACCTTCTACAGGTAGCTTTAGCTGAACACTGTGAGGTGGACGCACCCCACTAACTTGTAGGTTTAGCTGAACACTGTGAGCAGGACGCACTGCACTAACTGTAAATAGTCTAGCTGCCTGACTGTGGTACTAATAGGATCAAAAGAACACCAGTAATTTTCTTCAGGTAGCTGTATTTACTGTAACAAGACAAGCCTGCCTGTCAGTAAGAAGATAACAGAAATGGATCTAGCTGAACACTGTGAGCAGGACGCACCCCACTAGCTTGTAGGTTTAGCTGAACACTGTGAGGTGGACGCACCCCACTAACTTGTAGGTTTAGCTGAACACTGTGAGCAGGACGCACCCCACTAACTTGTAGGTTTAGCAGAACACTGTGAGCAGGACGCACTGCACTAACTGTAAATAGTCTAGCTGCCTGACTGTGGTACTAATAGGATCAAAAGAACACCAGCAATTTTCTTCAGGTAGCTGTATTTACTGTAACAAGACAAGCCTGCCTGTCAGTAAGAAGATAACAGGAACGGATCTAGCTGAACACTGTGAGCAGGACGCACCCCACTAGCTTGTAGGTTTAGCTGAACACTGTGAGGTGGACGCACCCCACTAACTTGTAGGTTTAGCTGAACACTGTGAGCAGGACGCACCCCACTAACTTGTAGGTTTAGCAGAACACTGTGAGCAGGACGCACTGCACTAACTGTAAATAGTCTAGCTGCCTGACTGTGGTACTAATAAGATCAAAAGAACACAAGCAATTTTCTTCAGGTAGCTGTATTTACTGTAACAAGACAAGCCTGCCTGTCAGTAAGAAGATAACAGAAACGGATCTAGCTGAACACTGTGAGCAGGACGCACCCCACTAACTTGTAGGTTTAGCAGAACACTGTGAGCAGGATGGTCTGCACTAAATGTAAATAGTCTAGCTGCCTGACTGTGGTACTAATAGGATCAAAAGAACACCAGTAATTTTCTTCAGGTAGCTTTATATACTGTAACAAGACAAGCCTGCCTGTCAGTAAGAAGAGAACAGGAACGGATCTAGCTGAACACTGTGAGCAGGACGCACTGCACTAAATGTAAATAGTCTAGCTGCCTGACTGTGGTACTAATAGGATCAAAAGAACACCAGTAATTTTCTTCAAAATACTGTAACAAGACAAGCCTGCCTGTCAGTAAGAAGATAACAGGAACGGATCTAGCTGAACACTGTGAGCAGGACGCACTGCACTAAATGTAAATAGTCTAGCTGCCTGACTGTGGTACTAATAGGATCAAAAGAACACCAGTAATTTTCTTCAAAATACTGTAGCAAGACAAGCCTGCCTGTCAGTAAGAAGATAACAGGAATGGATCTAGCTGAACACTGTGAGCAGGACGCACTGCACTAAATGTAAATAGTCTAGAAGATAACAGGAACGGATCTAGCTAAACTGAATACAGTGTATATATATATATATATATGCAACACCTGGGATGCATATATATAGACAATACACTTTAAGTGCAGCTAACTGACTGACTGTCCTGCCTAATCTAGCTAACTCAAATGAAATGACACTGTCTCTCTCTCTCTCTATTTCTCAGCACACCGGAACACACTGCACAGGGCCGCCGTGTAGGCGGCCTTATATAGTGTGGGGCGTGTACTAAATCCCCTGAGCCATAATTGGCCAAAGCCTCCTTGGCTTTGGCCAATTACGGCTCTCTGTTAAGGCGGCGCTGTGATTGGCCAAGCATGCGGGTCATAGTGCATGCTTGGCCAATCATCAGCAAGCAATGCACTGCGATGCCGCAGTGAATTATGGGCCGTGACGCGCCACACGAATTTGGCACGAACGGCCCATATCGTTCGCAATTCGACGAACGTTCGAACAGCCGATGTTCGAGTCGAACATGGGTTCGACTCGAACACGAAGCTCATCCCTACCTGTCAGTAAGAAGATAACAGGAACGGATCTAGCTGAACACTGTGAGGTGGACGCACCACACTAACTTGTAGGTTTAGCTGAACACTGTGAGCAGGACGCACTGCACTAACTGTAAATAGTCTAGCTGCCTGACTGTGGTACTAATAGGATCAAAAGAACACCAGTAATTTTCTTCAGGTAGCTGTATATACTGTAACAAGACAAGCCTGCCTGTCAGTAAGAAGATAACAGGAACGGATCTAGCTGAACACTGTGAGCAGGACGCACTGCACTAACTGTAAATAGTCTAGCTGCCTGACTATGGTACTAATAGGATCAAAGGAACACCAGTAATTTTCTTCAGGTAGCTGTAAATACTGTAACAAGACAAGCCTGCCTGTCAGTAGGAAGATAACAAGAATGGATCTAGCTAAACTGAATACAGTGTATATATATATATATATGCAACACCTGGGATGCATATATATACACAATACACTGTAAGTGCAGCTAACTGACTGACTGTTCTGCCTAATCTATCTAACTCAAATCAAATGTCACTGTCTGTCTCTCTCTCTCTCTCAATGAATGCCGGAACACACACTACACAGGGCCGCCGTGCAGGCGGCCTTATATAGTATGGGGCGTGTACTAAATCCCCTGAGCCATAATTGGCCAAAGCCTCCTTGGCTTTGGCCAATTACAGCTCTCTGTTCAGGCGGCGCTGTGATTGGCCAAGCATGCGGGTCATAGTGCATGCTTGGTCAATCATCAGCCAGCAATGCACTGCGATGCCGCAGTGAATTATGGGCCGTGACGCGCCACACGAATTTGGCGCGAATGGCCCATATCGTTCGCAATTCGACGAACGATCGAACAGCCGATGTTCGAGTCGAACATGGGTTCGACTCGAACACGAAGCTCATCCCTATTCCCGAGTATGGCAATACCACATGTGTGAGACTTTTACACAGCCTGGCCACATACAGAGGCCCAACATTGAAGTAGTACCTTCAGGCGTTCTAGGAGCATAAATTACACATCTCATTTCATTCCTACCTATCACACTTTTGAAGGTCCTTGAGCACCAGGACAAATAAATTACCCACAAAATAACCCCATTTTGGAAAGCAAACACCCCAACATATATTCTATGAGGCATGGGCTGCAAATAGGTACTCGGGTTCTCTGATGGGTTGCAGATAGATACTCGGGTACTCTGAGGGCTGGAGACAGGTACTAGGGTAAATTGATGAGCTGCAGACAGGTACTCGGGTAACTTGATGAGCTGCAGATAGGTACTCGGGTACTCTGATGGGCTGGTGACTGGTATTCAGGTACTCTGAAGGGTGGTGACAGGTACTCAGGTACTCTGTACTCATATGAACTGTGACAGGTACTCATATGGACTGTGACAGGTACTCTGGTACTCATATGGACTGTGACTGGTACTCGGATGAACTGTGACAGGTACTCGGATGGACTGTGACAGGTACTCAGGTACTCAGATGGACTGTGACAGGTACTCAGGTACTCGGGTACTCAGATGAACTGTGACAGGTACTCGGGTACTCAGATGAACTGTGACAGGTACTTGGGTACTCAGATGGACTGTGACAGGTACTCGGGTACTCAGATGAACTGTGACAGGTACTCATATGGACTGTGGCAGGTACTCAGATGAACTGTGACATACTCAGATGAACTGTGACAGGTACTCCGATGGGTGGTGACAGGTACTTTGATGGCTGGTGACAGGTCCTCTTTTTTGGGGGCAATCCGTGTGATGTTTACCGCAATCTACTTCTCACACATGATCGGTGTGTGAGGAGGAGATCCTGGTAACATCTTGTTACCGCTCTATGTTTACATTTAGAAAGGATCACAGCCGATCACGTGGTAAACAGCCGCCAGCCAACGTCGGTGATGAGCAGTGTTCCCGGGAACACGCTGCCACCGATGTTTACGCGCAGCATGCTCGCGATCGCTCGCATGCACCGTGCAAAGTGGGGCGGTACCATCTGTGACTGGCCGTGACTTCATCACAGCCAATCACGTGGTAAACAGCCATGCCCAGTGGCTGTTCACCCCCCTTGGTGGCAAGCGGTGTCTCCGTTACACGTGGCCACCGAAGGAACAGGGATGTGCACACACGATTGCGCGCATTCCTGTTTAAATGGACGGACATCATATGACGCCCGCCCAGAACAAGAGCCGTGCCTCCTGGCTGTCATATGACCGCCGGCGGGCGGCAAGCAGTGAAAGTTAATTGTCCCCTTTTTACAAATATCAAAGCAGATTACTATATCAGCACTGGCACAAATGCACAGCATTGAGCACTTTGCACTATACACAAAGCACTTGACCATTTTGCCCACCCACCCAAACCTCTGGCTGATTTCGCCTGAAATCTGTGAATTTAGCAGTAGTATCACTACAACCTCCAAAGCAACCAATAGGTATCCTGGATGATGCCACTAACCAAACAGCTGGCACTGTTGTTTACATTCCAGCAGTGCTGATGACTTGCCATTTGCTATGATGGCACAAGTGGGCATCATCTTCATGGTGGCTGATCATAATGTCAGAGGATAGGTGGGTGTGGTTTACCCTAATTGATAATATGGATGACTTGGATTTTTATCATGGTGCCTACATTTTATTTACTATTTCAATTTTTTCTGAATGAGTAACAAAGAGTAATATGTACCCAATCAGAAGGAAGGTCATATGTCTAGGGGCTTTCTTATTTCAATAATCCCCCCCCCCCCACTGACCCCCATATTCTTTTTGGGGGGCAGACTGTTTGGGCTAGAGAATTAAATGTAAAGTTACTGTATAATGAGGAAGAAGAGGAAAACCCTCCACTGGCAATAAAATAAAACACAACACTGTCTTCATAAAACAGACTGTTCTGTTCATTACTTCCAAATCAGATTGTTAGTGGTTGGTATGGAAGATATGGAAACCATGGCTTCTATAAGATAACACCTATGAAGGAGTTTTGCATGAACATAAATGGTTGTGGTGATGTATGTTGAATGGAACCAAGATGCCCTTCACTGGGAACAATTTGAGTAGCTATATATTTGGAGTTTTAAGAAATAGATGACAGCAAATAACTCATACCTGCATGAATGGAATTTGTTTTCATCAGCATTATTTGTCTTGCAATAAATTTCATTCATTTTTTCCAGAACCACTTAGGAAATATTGGTGGTCTTCTGGTAAGGAAAAGTGCACAACAATGTTCTTCTGTTGGTCCATTTTCAAAAAGCAAACGATTATACATCCTCCAAATCCAATAAATTCCTTAAGATCCTTTTAAATGCAAAGCAAAGTCGTGCCGTCTGACAGGCCTAATGTCTATTAGGTCTTGAATCACATCAATCGTTTACAAATCTACTATTGACATTTCACTGTTCACATCATACTCCCTGAGGGGGAGGATTGTCGGAAAGTTGTAATTAGTGGTGTACATTTAAATATGATTTACTTTCAAATAGTTAAAAGCAAAGTAAGGTTGTTTGAGGTTACCTAATTAATTTAGGCAATGATGGTACCTGCCTGCCTTTATTTTTATCGTTCATCAGTGCAATTTGTTAAACTATAATAAGCCAAATAAAGAACATGTCACTTGCCAAGCTATGAAACGAAAGCAAAGATGGTAATTTTGTTCATTAGACCTAGGTGTGTTGACGTGGATACTCATTTATAAATAAATAAGTAGGCTTAATATAATGCACTGTAAAATTTAATTTTATCTTTTCTAATGAACTGCTTTCCATTTAAAAGTACATATTTAAACTGAAAGCTTTTGTGGGTAGAAACCCCATGCTGTATCTGTTGAAAATATATTCCCTATTCCCTAAATATATTCCCTATTCCCTAAATATATTCCCTAATCTGTTTAGGCATAAATATTTTTAAAGAAATTAAACATGACATACATTATTCTTGTAGGTCTGCCTCTACAAAATAAAAGGTGGCTTTTATTTAATTTGTACTTAGTTATTTACAGTTATGTATACATTATTCATTTAAAAGAGAACTATGGGATTTTTTTTTGGGCTGTGGAAGGGGAGGGAGCAGCCGGCTCAGCTGAGCCAGGTGATGGCCCAGGCATGGGCGGATCCTGACCATATGGCTTTCCTGAGCCTGGACCGGCTCTGTGACATCATCCAACAGCAGGCTTCAGCCCGCTCTTTGCTAAGACTGGGTCACAGGAGTGAAGAATGAACTGCACTCCTGTGATCCATAGGAGAAGTACAGCCAAATGAGCTTTAGCTGTACTTCTCCTTTAATCAACTTTTATATCTCCTACTATATTGCCAACTTACAGTTGGGATTGTTATTGGGACAGTAAATTATTATATTACTTTTTGGTCCAAATTTTCTTTTCTCTTGGACTTCCTTGTTTCCCTTTATTCTTTTACTTTCCCCCTTCCCTAAGAAGTCCACTATCCTAACAAAAAACACACCATTAAAAAAGACCCATTAACTTAAGTGTTTTGCTACATTGATGGGCTTTGTCAGAAGTGTATAGTGCTCAGTGATATGAATTTAGGCCCATGCTGCTATAGTGATCTGCTTAGACATCTGTGAAGTACAGTATACTACAGTTTCAGGCAAAATGTATTTCAGTTTGTATTTTTAGTAAAGCAAAGACATGAAAGTGGTTGTAAAGTTATAAAATCAAAAATACATATCCTTCTATATAGTGTGTACATGCCTCAATCCAAACTACTTAGTGTGGTATTTCTGTTGTCTCCTTCCTTTGCTATCTGCATGAGTAACTTCTGAACGTAATGCTGGCTCCAAGGGATCCAGGGGAGTGGAGGAGTGGGGCTCCAGCACACATCAGGTTATTGACAGCCTCAGCTGTGCATGTTTACCTATTAGACTGTGCAGAGGCAGGAGTTTCCATTCCCTCCACCCAGATCTCAGATTACACCCATTTCTCCTCTCTGTACTGTACAGTGTTTGATATCAGATCCCCATCCCCTGCCTTCTGACGATCAGAAATGCTGTGTAAACTGTACATTTTGAATGGTTGTGGGTAAGAAAGGGATACAGATAAACAGGTACAACTTTGATTTGTTTCATCTTGGTGTACCACCTGAAAGGCTTTAGAACCACTTTAATCAGTTTCAAGCCTGCAGATGTTACTTGCCTAACGCCCACAGTGTATATCATGTCATTACTTTGACGCTAAATACCGCTTTTATGGCAGCAACTAGCTGCCATAACATGCAGACTACCCAACCTTACCTGGCCATCAGCATTCCTGGATGAAAATCTAGTATGGATTTTGAGTAAGGGTATGCTTTTTTTGTTCTTCAAGAGGCAGTTTGTAAATTTGTAAAAAAAAAAAATGGTGTAGATTCACCCTAAAAATTAGCAAGATATATTTAATTAGCCATGCAACATAGCTGGGCAGAACATTGAGTTCAGCAAGCATGCATGACGACTCCTCCTGAACCATACTTGGTCACATGCTCTCAACATTGAGAGGGTGTCTTGCAGGGGGGCAGTAAAGCCTCCTTCTTTGCAAGGTACCTTCTTTCCATGCTGATGGGGATAAAGCTCTCATTCCCACATCCATTCGCCCAAAAGATGGTGTGGGTGTATGCAGGGGGATTTATCGAAATATGGAAGCCCCCTTTATAGTAAGGGTCCTCAGATATGTGCCCCTCTTCATGAATGGGTAAGGGGTAAATAGTACACTTTGTTTCTCATTTGAAAAAAAACATAACTAATAAATAAAAACACAGTCATTGTGAAAAAAGTCCTTTGTGAAAAAATGTCCTCAAAAAATATGAACAACAATTATTCCTGATGTAAATCCAATGTCACATTGTCAAACAAAGCAGATCCAGCCTGTTATTTAAAGGATTTTTGTATTTTTAATGTTGCCTCTTAAATCATAATAAAAGACTCTCTATTTATTGAGCAGTATCTGTGAGGTATATGATTTCATTTAAGCATTTTTTATTTGCAGAGAAGTTAGAGCATTACTGCCTTATATTATCTTGCTATCATTTGTAAGATGGTACTGTGTTAGTAGTTATCAAATTACTTAATAACATAGCTGTTAGGTTTAAACAAACATATTTGTGATGTATAAGCTGCTAGAATTTGTCACAGAGGTAGGAAAAATAAAAAATTGTTACTATGACCAATTAAAAAAAAATCCTTTCTGACCTCACTAGAAAATTAGATACAAATATAACAAAACACCCTTCATTCTTGGGGATTGTTGATTAAGTTATTAAAGTATTCTGTGGAAAGCATATACAGCTTAACCATTGTAACCTTACTGTATGTCTGAGAAAAATAAAAAAATAAAAAAACATTCAGTTTATCTCTGCAAAAAAAAGGATATTTTGCAAATGCTATTTAGAAACCTAAAAAATACCTGTTGATTTGTCAGAATTGCATGTAGCTTCCAATTTGCTGTTGTGTCTAGCACATAGCCGTTTGTGGACTGAAATTGCAAAGGGGTGTCAGCCACCTCGCCTCTTCTTGTGGGGATGTTACATAGTCTAAAATAAGAACTGTGAAAGCTGCTTAGACTTTTTGAGCTTTTTTTTTTCTTTTGGAATGTCTCTCTAGAGAATAAAATATTCTTAAGTAATATATGCTTTATTTACTACTTGCTTTGACCTTTTCTTTTTTTTATCTTATTGGCAGTATAATAAGAAAAGGTACATTAAAAGCTAAAAAAAAATATCATCTGATATTTTACTGCAAGCAAGAGAAATTAAACAATCCAATATACTTTTGAATTGTGCCAGATTTGTACTCATCTAGAGTATTAATTAAAGAAAGGCAAATTAAGGCAGATTCAATGTACTGTTTTTGCATGTTAAATGTGATTTTCTATCCTCATTTTTCTCTTTGGTAAACACAAAGGGAAAACATGTTTCACTATAGCTAGTTGATTATATTTGTGGCAATTTTTTTCAGTCTTAAGTATAGTAAATATCTCAGATCATAAACTTAGAAAAAACATTATTTCTCTAAATGGAAAATGTTTTCAAGATCATGCACCTTATTATATGTATCCCACAATAAACTATCTGACCTCATGTTATTACTATATTTAAAACACAGAGAGTTTTTTAAGATATATATACTATGTGTTAGGAATATTAACATTTGTTACACAGTCCACCTGGGAAGTCCCTAAGATCCTATAAAATTCTCAAAGGATACTAAAAAGGTCAAGATGATTAATATTCATATATTTCCTGTCAGGCACATGTAGGCATTGCAATTCTTGGGAAATTCATGATTGGCAATAGACTGTCCAGAGGGAATGTGATATAAGGAAACATTTATTATTTAACCCAGAAATAAACCTTTAAATGCACAAGTGTACACCTTGTATTAAAATCAGTTGTCTTTGGTGTAATCCTCATAGTAGTAACAACGTTTAACTACTTGACGTCCGGGCCATAGCCGAATGACGGCTACAGCGTGGACCTCAATTTCCAGGACGCTGTCATATGATGGCCTCCCCTTTCCTTGCTCCCCATGCGCGCTCACGAGCACGCATCGGGGAAATCCTGTGCTGGCGTGTCCCTTGGACACAGCCAATCACAGATCGCTGTAAATGGCCAATCACAGCGGCCATTTACAGCATGATCGACGTGGCCAATAAGAGATAATCTCAAATGTAAACATATGAGATCATTTCTCATTGCCAGCTCTCTCTCCTCACACAGAGACTGTGTGTGAGGAGAGAGAGCATCTGACAGCAATCTGTGAGTGAAAAAAAACATTAAAGTGCCAACAGTGCCCAAACAGTGCTCCATCAGTACAGTGCCCACCGGTGCCCACCTGTTCCCACCTGTGCCAATCTGCCATTGGTAATCAGTGTACATCTGTGCACATGGTCACAATCAGTGTACATCTGTGCCACCTCATCAGTGCCCACCTGTGCCCACCTGTGCCCACCTGTGCCAATCTGCCATCGGTGATCAGTGTACATCTGTGCACATCGTCACAATCAGTGCACATCTGTGCCACCTCATCAGTGCCCACCTGTGCCACCTCATCAGTGCACATCTGTGCAATCAGTGCACATCTGTGCCACCTCATCAGTGCCCATCTGTGCCGCCTCATCAGTGCCAATCTGTGCCCCCCCATCTGTGCCACCTCATCAGTGCACATCTGTGCCATCTCATCAGTGCACATCTGACCCGCCTAATCAGTGCCCATTTGTTCTGCCTCATCAGTGCCCATATGTGCCACCTCATCAGTGCACATCTGTGCCGCCTCATCAGTGCCCATCTGTGCCGCCTCATCAGTGCACATCTGTGCAATCAATCTGTGCACATCTGTGCAATTAATCAGTGCACATCTGTTCCGCCTCATCAGTGCCCATCTGTGCCACCTCATCAGTGCCCATCAGTGCCACCTCATCAGTGCACATCTGTTCCACCTCATCAGTGCACATCTGTTCCTCCTCATCAGTGTCCCTCTGTGCCACCTCAGTGCCCATCTGTGCTCATCAGTGCTGCCTCATCAGTGCCCATCAGTGCAGGCTTAGCACACACCTGTGTAGTCGCATCATCACCAGCAACCATGTCCAAAAGATGCTTTTCCGCCAAGGAAGCATACCAAATACTTTCCCAGGCCAACGAGAGCAACGGGGAGCTCTCTTTTTTGGATTCCCTTTCAAACTCCAATTCTGAGTCGGATGTAAATTATGAGCCTGTCCTCAGTAGTGGAACACTGAGTGACTCAGAGGAGGAAGATATTCTGCCCGCCAAACGAAGGCATTCTGGTGAAGAGGCAGTGGCATCCACCAGCACTGCAGTGCCATCCACCAGCACCGCAGTGTCATCCACCAGCACCACCATGCCATCCACCAGCACCACAGTACCTCGGCAAGAAAGGTCAAGGACCCATGCCAGCCTTCCCTATGCCCTTCAGAACCCCTTGTGGCTTCCTCCCAATTCAGGAGAATCCAACTTTCCCCCTTTCACTGCCCAGCCAGGAGTCCAGGTGGATCTTCTCCAAGATAATGCCTAGAACCAGATACCTCATGATAATGAGGTTCCTCCATTTCAATGATAATACCCAGTGCCCTCCCCGAAATGACCCAAATTACGACAGGCTTTTCAAAATTCGACCACTTGTACATTATTTTTCTGAAGTATTCCCCCCAGCTGTTTACTCTGGACCAACACAGATGTGTGGATGAGTCCCTTGTTAAATTTAGTGGCAGGCTTAAAATCAAACAATTTATTCCCAGCAAAAGGGCTCACTATGGGGTGAAGGTATACAAATTGTGTGACCGAGTCACAGGGTACATATATGCCTTCAAAGTGTACGAAGGGAAGGACACCCAGCTGTAACCCCCTAATTGCCCAGACAACTTGGGATCAAGCAGGAAAATAGTTTGGGACCTCATATACCCCCTACTGGAGAAAGGCTACCATTTATACGTAGACAACTTTTACACATCTCTGCCCCTGTTCCACAACCTTCACCGGAAGAAGACGCCAGCATGTGGCACAGTAAAAAAGAATTGGAAGGGCTTTCCTCAAAGTCTTGTCAATAAGAATTTGAGAAAAGGAGAAACGGCAAGTCAGCGAAACAAGTAGATTTTGGAATTTAAGTGGAGGAACAAAAGGGATGTCTACATGTTGTCTTCGATCCACAATGATACCTTCGTGGAAATCCCCAGAAGGAATGACCTCATACAAAAATCAAAATGCATCTATGAATATAATTTGTTCATGGGTGAGTCGACTTCAATTACCAAATGCTGGAACCATACCTGGCCACAAGACGGACATACCATTGGTATAAAAAAGTTGCAATTTATTTTTTCAATTGGCCATATACAACTCATATGTCATTTACCGCAACTCCACCCAAAACCCCAAACACTTCCTTGGCTACCAGGAAGAAGTTTTCACTGCCCTTTTTTTCCCAAACAGCCCACCAGAAAATATCCGATCAGATGTTCTTAGTCAACTCTCTGAATGCCACTTTCCCAATAAAATCCCTCCCAAACCAACGGGCCAATGATGTCAAAAAAATATGAGGTGTGTACCAGTGGAGGAGTTAGAAGAGACACATCCTTTTATTGTGCACAATGTCCTTCCTAACCAGGCCTCTGCATAGGTGAATGTTTTCGCCATTACCCTAATTCAATAAATTATTAGTGAAGTATGGTAAACGTATTCCTCAGTTTCTGCCTTCACACACCTTCACACACCTTATGCCACTGCCTGCTCTGTAACTGACCCTGGCTTGTTATTCGACCACGCTTCTGTCTGCCGATTCTGTATATACCTCTTCTTGATCTGGAACTGACCCTGGACTGTTATTCGACCATGCTTCTGCCTAACGATTCTGTACATACCTCTGCCTGATCTGGAACTGACCCTGGACTGTTATTTGACCATGCTTCTGCCTAACGATTCTGTACATACCTCTGCCTAATCTGGAACTGACCTTGGACTGTTTGACCATGTTTTTTGCCTGCCTCGTGGACTGATCTTGCACCCTGCTACTGGACTAGTGGGATTCAACACAGGGGTCTCACATATGTGAGGGGCTCCAGAATTGTTTTTCTGGATGAAGAAAACAATTTTTTTGTTTTCTCATTCCTAGATTAGGGTCTGGAGACTCGGAGGCTTCAAAGAAATTTGGGTGGGAGAAGCCTTTACCCCGGTCCCCATTCTGTCCTGAACGAGGCCCTACTTCTGCCTGTAGGACTTACTGCCATTATGTCTCTGCCGGTCGCACTGACCACACCACATGTTCCTGCCTACTAGCAGGACCAATATTTTTAGCACTGCTGACAATATCTCTGCCTGCACTGACCCTGGACTTTATATCCCTGCCTGCTGCCTGGACAATTGTTTTCGCCGTTGCTGACTAAGTCCCTGCCTGCTACCTGGACCAGTGCTATCCTCCTATGTACAACTGCACTACTACAACTACAGGTAATCTTTTGTTTACACTTTTCTCAGCATAATGTATTTTGGGGTGTAATCCTTGGTATGTGCATGCTATGTGTCCCTGGAACACCTGACGGTGTTCCTTGCATGTTGGATCTCTATATGTGGCCAGGTTGTGTAGAAGTCTCACACATGTGGTATCGCCATACTCAGGAGGAGTAACAGAATGTATTTTGGGGTGTCATTTTGCTATCTAAATGTTATGTGTTGGAGATGTCTTTTAAATGGACAACTATGTGTAAAAAAAATGTGTTTTCATTTTTTTTCCACATTTTCCAAAATCTTCTGGAAAAAAATGAACCGTTCAAAAGACTCATTATGCCTCATTGATTATACGTTGGGGTGTTAGCTTTCCAAAATGGGGTCATTTTGTGGGTGTTTCCATTGTCCTGATGCTCCAGGGCCTTCAAAAGTGTAATAGGTGGTTGAGAAATGAGATGTGTAATTTATGCTCCAAGGACGCCTGAAGGTGCAACTTCAATGTTGGGCCTCTGTATGTGGCCAGGCTGTGTACATGTCTCAGACATGTGGTATCGTTATACTCAGGAAAAGTAGCAGAATGTATTTTGGGGTGTCATTTTTGCTATGTACATGCTATGTGTTGAAAATATCTTAAAAATTAACAACTTTGTGTAAAAAAAAAAGCGTTTTCATTGTTTTTCCACATTTTCCTAAAACTTCTGGAAAAAAATTAACCATTCAAAAGACTCAATATGCCTCATAGATTGTGGGTGTTTCCATTGTCCTGATGCTCCAGGGCCTTCAAAGGTGTAATAGGTGGTTGAGAAATGTGATGTGTAATTTATGCTCCTAGAACACCTGATGGTGCTCCCTGCATATTTGGCCTCTGTATGTGGCCAGGCATTGAAAAAGTCCCACACATGTGGTATTGTTATACTCAGGAGGAGTAGCAGAATGTATTTTGGGCTGTCATTTGTGGTATGCACATGCCATGGGAGAGAAATAAGCTATTACAATGACAATTTTGTGAAAAAATTACAACTTCAAATAACTCACCATGCCTCTTTCTAAATACCTTGAAATGTCTACTTTCCAAAAAGGGGTTATTTGGGGGGCATTTGTATGTTCCTGGCTTGTTAGGGTCTCAGGAAATGCCACTACATCAGATGTGATAATTTTTTTATGATTTGCACCATAGCTTGTAGACTCTAAAACTTTCACACAGACCAAATGATTTCCATACATTTTTGCTTATTTTTACCAAAGATATGTAGCAATATAAATTGTGACCCAAATTTATGAAGAAAAATTACTAATTTGCAAAGTTCTATCACAGAAATTAAGAAAAAAATTTTTTTTTCAAAATTTTCATCTTTTTTCATTTATAGCGCAAAAAATAAAAAACCCAGAGGTGATCAAATACCGCCAAAAGAAAGCTCTATTTGTATGAAAAAAAGGACAAAAAAATCATTTGGGTACAGTGTTGCATGACTGAGTAACTGTGATTCAAAGTGTGAGAGCACTGACAGCTGAAGCTTGGTCTGGACAGGAAGGGAGTTTAAGTGCCCAGTAAGCATGTGGTTAAAGGGCCAGAAAGTCTAAAATGCAAACCATTTAATTCCAAGCAATATCCTCAATGTTCTCTTTGGTATTTAGCTACCTATAAATAAGAAAATTACAAATCTTCCTATCATTGCCAAGATTTCTGCATTAAAGAAATGGAACTTCCGCTTTTCAGAACCCTCCCCTTCTCTGGTGTCACATTTTGCACCTACTTTCTGGCATAGACTCCCACGGGAGTCTATGCCTCTTCCCGTCCCTCCGCGCTGTCTCCAGGGAAACACACAGGTCCCAGGAGATAGCGGAAACCAGTTATGACACGCAGTGCGACTCGCACATGCGCAGTAGAGAACCAGGAAGTAAAGCCGCAATGCTTCACTTCCTGATTCCCTCACCTAGGATGGCAGCGGCAGCTGCTGAGAGTCGAATGAGTGATCGGCGTCGGCTGCTGTCATCGCTGGACACTGGGACAAGTAGGTGTCCATTTATTAAAAGTCAGCAGCTGCAGTATTTGTAGCTGCTGGCTTTTAATATTTTTTTTTAGGTCGACTCCCATTTTATTGTATCCCATGGCATCTTTTTTAATCCAACTGGGACAATGTTGAGCATCATTGCCGTTCCCCCAGCTACATCTGGGTTCTATCTGCACGCTCCAGATAAATGCATGGATACTTTCAAACTGGCATATAGGAAATGGTGTCCAGTCCAATGTAAACCCTGCCTAATTTCTGCAGCTTGTCAAAGTAGCCTGACTAATTCTGACAGCAGCAGCAAGAGAGGCTGTCAACTGTAACAACACAACTGCTGGACTGCCAAGGTGGTTTCCGTCAAGGTGGTGGTTTCCACTATCTGCAAGACATCCCTGGGATTCCTGATGTTAAATTAGGTTTTTTATTTCATTTTTAAAACCGGATCTGTCAGATTATGCCATACATAGTATATAACTAAATATAGAAATCTTTGGGACAGTCCCTTACTTTTGAGTTCAGGTGATGTTGGCCTGTTTAGTCAGTTTAGATACAAACCTGTACTGAGACCTATAATGTATTGTACATGTAATGAGTGAATACAGAGGTTGCCACAGCTAACTTCATTTTAAAAATGCTACTCACAGGCTCTTAATTTTCTTTTACATGCTGCTTTTTTTGATATACATGGCCCATGTGTGTCTTAAAATGTCATGCTTCTGTTTTCCTTCCTTTCAACTTCTTGATTATGTTTGGATGGATTTGTCACTAGACATGTGCAATTCGTTTAGCTACGAATTCGTTTTTTAACAAATTTTGACAAATTTGTTTATTCTGAAATATCCGAATTAACGAAAACCCGTTTAACCATTTTTTCCAAATATTCGTAAATTTGAATATTCAAAAATTCGGAAATTCGAACATTCAGAAATTCAAAAATTTGAAAATCTGAAATAATAACTAAATAATAATAACTTAACTATTAATAACTATTAAATTGTAGGTATTGGAATTTCCTTTCAAATTTGGCTGTTAGTGAATGTAACAAATAGAAATTCATCTGAAGTTACGAATTATTCAAAATAACAAATGCCTTATCTAAATGAATGGAACGTAACAAATTAATAATAATAAATAACAAAAGTAATAATGAAAACTTTTTATTATTATTATTAATATTATGTATTATTTATGAATTCTGTTCCATTCGTTTAGATGTGGCATTCTTTATTTCGGATAGTTCCTAACTTCGGATGAATTTGTATTCAATATTACATTCACTAATAGCCAAATTTTAAAGGAAATTCCAGCACTTATAAGTTAGTTATTATTAGTTAGTTAATTATTCTTTCAAACTTTCAGATTTTCTTTCTTATTTTTGGATTTTAGAATTTACAAATTCACGAATTTTCAAATTTATGAATTTAAGAATTTTCGAATTTACGTATTTAGGAATAGTGATCATAGCAAATGACCCCCCCCCCAAAAAAAGGAATGAAACTAAAACAAACATTTTTTTGGCAGTGAACATGTCTAATTATCACCCACCACATTTCCAAACCATATGGTAATTATAAATATACAAATATCTATCTATCTATCTATCTATCTATCTATCTATCTATCTATCTATCTATCTATCTATCTATCTATCTGTGTGTGTATGGATAGATAGATAGATAGATAGATAGATAGATAGATAGATAGATAGATAGATAGATAGATAGATAGATAGATAGATAGATAGATAGATACACGCACACTGTATATTGTATATGAAATAGGAACCTGGTTTGATCTTATATTATAATAAATTGTGCTTTTGTTTTACAGATCACTGTCACTCTAAAGGTGACTGTGTGACTTTAGGATAATGCAAAGGGTGGAAAATGCTAGAACTTTAAAACATAGGCAGAAGTTATTCTTGTAGGCCTTAAACTAGTTTCAACAAAGAATACTACCATATATTAAAAATCATTAAAGTGATTGTAAAGGCTTGTTTTTTAATTTTTTTTAAATAACAGACATATCATACTTACCTCCACTGTGCAGCTCGTTTTGCACAGAGTGGCCCCGACCCTCATCTTCTGGGGTCCCCTGGCGGCTCTCGCGGCTCCGCACATCAGATAACAACCTAGAAGAAGCTCTCTCCCTGGAGGGTTATCTTGCGGGCGCGCTCCCGAGTCCAGCATTTGCGTCCATAGACACAAATGCCGGACTCCCCCACCCCGCCCCCCAGCACCCGTGTCATTGGATTTGATTGACAGCAGTGGGAGCCAATGGCTGCGCTGCTATCAATCTATCCAATCAAGAGCCAGGACCCCATGGAGAGAGGGAGAGTGCGTCTACGGCGATAGAAATATGGGGCTCGGGTAAGTAAAATGGAGGGGCTGGGGGGTCGGTCACTGCCAGGTGTTTTTTCACCTTAATGCATAGGATGCATTAAGGTGAAAAAACAAGAGGATATAAAATATGTTGTAAGTTATAAACAAATATATACCGCGCTGTCTCAAAAAAAAAAAAAAAAAAAAAAAAAAACTAAAGCAGCCAGCACAGCAGTGGATAAAGTTGCAAAAATGACAAATAGGGTGAAATGTGCAGCGCTTATGTGATCATATAAACCATGACAAATAATATTAGTACAGAAAACTTGAATAATAAATGATGTGCTCAAAAATACTCCAAGCAGTCCTCTATTATGACATGTGATGTCTATAAACAGAGTAACTGGACGTGTGATGTCCAAAAAAGAAAAAAGTCAGTGACAAGCTTCAGTCATGTGTGATGATAATCCTCAACCACATGTGGATATAATATAGTGACAGTCTTTAACTTCAAATAAGTATGATGTAATAACAGTTAATAGTGGGTCCACCACCAAAGACACCAGAAGCTGCTTACCAGAGGGATTGAACTCAAATAGGTGTACACCTAGTGAGTCAATCAAGCTTTGTGGTATAATATACCAAGGGGATCAGATGCTCTATCCAGATATGACCTCCAGATGGACCTCCGAACAAGTGTAAGGTATGGATGGACTCAGTAGATATAGGCAGTCAGCCCCATAATTAAAAGAAAGAGGAAGGCATATAGTGTAACTCCATATGGAAATTTTAATACATAAAAAGCAAAGAAAATACACTCACGTGTTAAGCAGTAAAATCAAGCGCTTGTATAAAAGAAGACAGTGGTCTCAGCATATCCTTCCGACGCGTTTCGACTTAGAAGTCATCATCTGGGGTGCTGGACCACTGTACTGGCTGAGTATTTATAGGTACTGGTTACCCCCATAACAAGTGGCAGCTCCATCTAATTGAAAGTGCAAATTATGGAGATTACTTCCTGGTTCCTCCAAAATGGCGCCCGGGCTTGCATTCCAAGCCTCGTTTTCATGTGTAGAGGAGGATTACTTCTTGGTTCTGCCAAAATGGCGCCCGGACAAGAGTTCCAAGCCTCATTTTAACATGTGAAAGAGGATGTGACATCATGTGGAACAGTGACTGGTTTAAACAGCCAAAAACATGGCACCGCTATTTTCGGGGACATATAGGGGCAGATGTGGCTTAAAACGGCACAATGTCCGCTGTATATAACCTACAACATGGCGCAGTTTGTCATAAGGACATGTATATTAATACAATAAGTTACAAGGTATCACCCTCAAAAACAATATAATACATCCACACATTGCTCTAGCCTGAACATGGGCAGTGGCGTAGCAGCCAGCACTCCCACCCAGCAGCAAAAGGGCCGCCGGTTCAAATCCCGAGATTCCATGTGGGGGGTAGAAAAAAATAAATAAAATAATGTAATATATATAAAAAATATATATGATACTAAGGTGTGACAAATGATGGCACCCCTCAGAAAGGAAACGTTATTGGTTGGATCAAGCTGATATTTGTGATAGGGACCAAACCAGTATATATTCAAATATACAATCTAAAATACATGTTATAAGAATTTAATAAAAATACCTTCATAAAAACATTTAAAAATACTTATAAAAAATAAAAAATAAAAAAAATAAAAAAAAAAAAAAACCTCTCATAAAAGACATTCTAATAGGTACCAACTGGACCCTAAAGTACCGGAAATAGAGAAAAGGCATCATGCTTGGTTGATAAAAGCATTGATGTCCCATTCTATGTTCAACCCAAAAGGGGAGTAGGTCTGCAATTGGTGGATCCAATAAGTCTCCAAACGAGAGACTCCCCTTGTCTTAGCTCCTCCCCTCCAAGGAGGTGTATATTTATCTATGACAAGAAATTGAGAACCAGTAGGATCTCGTCTGTGATGCTCTCTATAATGTCGAGGCACATTATGTTTGATGTCACCACTTTTTATTTTAGCGATATGCTCGCTGACTCTAACAGAAAAAGCTCGAATTGTACGGCCCACATACTGCTTCCCACAGGGGCAGGTAATCAGATAAACGACATGTGTGGTAGCACAAGTGCAGAATGTTTTAATGGGATATGTACAATTTGTAGTGTTCGATTTAAACTCGAGGCTTTTACGTCTACCACAGGAATTGTATTGACATACAGTGCATTTTTTGCAGGGAAAATAACCCACTAAGTTGTGAAAAAAAGAAGGTCGTATGGGGGGATTTATGATATTAGGTGCAATTTTTCCCTGCAAAGAAGGCACACCTCTAAAGATGACCTTAGGTTGTTCTGGGAGTATTTCCTTTAAAACACGGTCATTCCTAAGTATATCCCAATGTCTGTAAATGATGTTTTTGATTTCTCTGTGTTGGACTGAAAAAGTGGTGAGCATAGAGCATTTAAAGGAGCTTTCTTGTTCACGAGGAGATTTTGGTGTCAGCAAAGATTTTCTATCAATTGCAGCCACTCTATTTATTTCTGAGGTTAACGATGTTGGGTCGTACCCCTTTTCTATAAATCTGTCCCTCAGTGTTGATGCTTGAGTGAAATAGTTGTTTACATCTGTGCAATTCCTGCGTAATCTCAGGAACTGACTACGAGGCACAGACTGTAACCAGGATTGGTGGTGACAGCTGTCAACTGGTATAAAGCTATTGCGGTCAGTATTTTTGAAATAAGTTTTAAACTTAAATTGGCGTGAGACCATCTCGATTTCGAGATCCAAAAAGTGAATTTTAAATGAGCTAAATTCATATGTCAACGAAATCCCCCGATCGTTGTCATTTAAAAACACAAAGAACTCCCTGAGGGATTCGGGGGTGCCATCCCATAGGAGGAGGATGTCGTCTATATATCTGGCCCACAGTACCAATGAGGGCCTGTGTTCAGAATAGACGACATCCTCCTCCCATTTTGCCATAAAAAGGTTGGCAAGGCTAGGGGCAAATTTGGCCCCCATAGCCACACCCTTCTGTTGCAAGAAAAACTTTTGGTCAAACCAGAAGTAGTTGTGTTTGGTAGCAAATTGTAATAGCTCAATAATATATTCACTTTGTTTATTGGTAATGGAATGGTCTCGGTTCAGAAAATGTGTGACCGCTTCTATACCTCTGGTATGGGGGATACAGGTGTACAATGATGCCACGTCTGCAGTGGCCATCAGCAGGTCCCCCCCAATCTCCACACTTTCAAGTAGCCTAATGGCATCAGTCGTATCCTTAAGATACGATGGAGTGCCTTTGACCAATGGTTGAAGGTAGAAATCAATATATTTACCGATACGTGATGTTACAGAGTCGATTCCACTTATGATTGGTCGACCCGGAGGGTGAACAGGATCCTTGTGGATCTTGGGCAGATGGTACATGATTGGGATTCTAGGTGCAGTAGGTACTAGGTAAGCCCTTTCTTTTTTATTTAGAATCTGCTCATTAAAACCTTTTAAAACTAGTTGGTCCAGCTCTTTTTTATATTGGGCAGTAGGGTTTCTGGTAAGTTCCCTATATGTGTCCTGGTCGCTTAATATCCTATACATTTCTTGAATGTAGTCCAGTCTGTCCTGCACGACTATGCCTCCGCCCTTATCGGCAGGACGGACTACAATGTCTTTCCTCTCGCACAGTGATTTGAACCCGAGCATTGGAAAGGACTGGTTATATGTCTTTTTGGGAGGAAGCTTGGCTAAATCTTGCAAAACTAGGTCCCTAAAAATGTTAACGGCAGGAGCTGCAGGTACAGGGGGGCTGAATAAAGACGGATTAGACAGCCCTGAATGTACCATGCCTGAAGAAGCAGCTCTTTGAAATTGAGAAGACGTATTAGAAGCTACATAACGTTGGATATTAATCTTCCTAATAAATTTATGGACATCTATAAAGGTGTGAAATTTGTCTAATTTCTTTTGGGGGGCAAATTTTAAACCCTTGTCCAATATCATCATTTCCTGAGTGACCGCAATAGCTTTATACCAGTTGACAGCTGTCACCACCAATCCTGGTTACAGTCTGTGCCTCGTAGTCAGTTCCTGAGATTACGCAGGAATTGCACAGATGTAAACAACACTGAGGGACAGATTTATAGAAAAGGGGTACGACCCAACATCGTTAACCTCAGAAATAAATAGAGTGGCTGCAATTGATAGAAAATCTTTGCTGACACCAAAATCTCCTCGTGAACAAGAAAGCTCCTTTAAATGCTCTATGCTCACCACTTTTTCAGTCCAACACAGAGAAATCAAAAACATCATTTACAGACATTGGGATATACTTAGGAATGACCGTGTTTTAAAGGAAATACTCCCAGAACAACCTAAGGTCATCTTTAGAGGTGTGCCTTCTTTGCAGGGAAAAATTGCACCTAATATCATAAATCCCCCCATACGACCTTCTTTTTTTCACAACTTAGTGGGTTATTTTCCCTGCAAAAAATGCACTGTATGTCAATACAATTCCTGTGGTAGACGTAAAAGCCTCGAGTTTAAATCGAACACTACAAATTGTACATATCCCATTAAAACATTCTGCACTTGTGCTACCACACATGTCGTTTATCTGATTACCTGCCCCTGTGGGAAGCAGTATGTGGGCCGTACAATTCGAGCTTTTTCTGTTAGAGTCAGCGAGCATATCGCTAAAATAAAAAGTGGTGACATCAAACATAATGTGCCTCGACATTATAGAGAGCATCACAGACGAGATCCTACTGGTTCTCAATTTCTTGTCATAGATAAATATACACCTCCTTGGAGGGGAGGAGCTAAGACAAGGGGAGTCTCTCGTTTGGAGACTTATTGGATCCACCAATTGCAGACCTACTCCCCTTTTGGGTTGAACATAGAATGGGACATCAATGCTTTTATCAACCAAGCATGATGCCTTTTCTCTATTTCCGGTACTTTAGGGTCCAGTTGGTACCTATTAGAATGTCTTTTATGAGAGGTTTTTTTTTTTTTTATTTTTTTTATTTTTTATTTTTTATAAGTATTTTTAAATGTTTTTATGAAGGTATTTTTATTAAATTCTTATAACATGTATTTTAGATTGTATATTTGAATATATACTGGTTTGGTCCCTATCACAAATATCAGCTTGATCCAACCAATAACGTTTCCTTTCTGAGGGGTGCCATCATTTGTCACACCTTAGTATCATATATATTTTTTATATATATTACATTATTTTATTTATTTTTTTCTACCCCCCACATGGAATCTCGGGATTTGAACCGGCGGCCCTTTTGCTGCTGGGTGGGAGTGCTGGCTGCTACGCCACTGCCCATGTTCAGGCTAGAGCAATGTGTGGATGTATTATATTGTTTTTGAGGGTGATACCTTGTAACTTATTGTATTAATATACATGTCCTTATGACAAACTGCGCCATGTTGTAGGTTATATACAGCGGACATTGTGCCGTTTTAAGCCACATCTGCCCCTATATGTCCCCGAAAATAGCGGTGCCATGTTTTTGGCTGTTTAAACCAGTCACTGTTCCACATGATGTCACATCCTCTTTCACATGTTAAAATGAGGCTTGGAACTCTTGTCCGGGCGCCATTTTGGCAGAACCAAGAAGTAATCCTCCTCTACACATGAAAACGAGGCTTGGAATGCAAGCCCGGGCGCCATTTTGGAGGAACCAGGAAGTAATCTCCATAATTTGCACTTTCAATTAGATGGAGCTGCCACTTGTTATGGGGGTAACCAGTACCTATAAATACTCAGCCAGTACAGTGGTCCAGCACCCCAGATGATGACTTCTAAGTCGAAACGCGTCGGAAGGATATGCTGAGACCACTGTCTTCTTTTATACAAGCGCTTGATTTTACTGCTTAACACGTGAGTGTATTTTCTTTGCTTTTTATGTATTAAAATTTCCATATGGAGTTACACTATATGCCTTCCTCTTTCTTTTAATTATGGGGCTGACTGCCTATATCTACTGAGTCCATCCATACCTTACACTTGTTCGGAGGTCCATCTGGAGGTCATATCTGGATAGAGCATCTGATCCCCTTGGTATATTATACCACAAAGCTTGATTGACTCACTAGGTGTACACCTATTTGAGTTCAATCCCTCTGGTAAGCAGCTTCTGGTGTCTTTGGTGGTGGACCCACTATTAACTGTTATTACATCATACTTATTTGAAGTTAAAGACTGTCACTATATTATATCCACATGTGGTTGAGGATTATCATCACACATGACTGAAGCTTGTCACTGACTTTTTTCTTTTTTGGACATCACACGTCCAGTTACTCTGTTTATAGACATCACATGTCATAATAGAGGACTGCTTGGAGTATTTTTGAGCACATCATTTATTATTCAAGTTTTCTGTACTAATATTATTTGTCATGGTTTATATGATCACATAAGCGCTGCACATTTCACCCTATTTATAAAATATGTTGGTCCGCTTATCAAACTCTCCCCATCTGTTAGAGTGGTGCTTGTATATAAAATCCTAAACCATAAAAAATACCCTGATATCACAATCAGTAAAGTGAATAAGTGCAAATAAATATATCGATCAATAAAGTGCACTTTTTTATATTGATTTGTAGCAGGTGTCACAGCACTAATTGTTTGGTTACAGCTCATATATTTTTTTCTGTTTTTTTTTTTCTGGTGTTTTGTTATTTTATAGAGAATCCACATCAGTGCTTTAGTTTTCTTTTTTCACAGAAAAAACAAGAGGGTTTACAACACCTTTAAGTAGTAATTTTAAACAGAATCATCTGTTAGTTGTAATTTGATTCTACAATCATGGCTTTTCATGTTCAATTACATTCACTATGATCACAAATTACATTTTCAAATTGCTGTCTGGTTTTGAGCTGCTTGGGTTAAATAAAAAATCACTTACGTTTTCTCCAAGAAAGAGAGAAAGTTTGTCTGCTAAATGTGAATAGAATTAAAGGGGTTGTAAAGATAAAATTTTTTTCACCTTAATGCATTCACCTTAATGTCAATCACATCCGATGACGCGGTGCGCCGGGGGGCGGGGCCGAGTGATACAGCGAGCGGCTATAGCCGCCGGCTGTATCACGGGAGCGCGCCCGCAAGCACTCACCACCATGCGAGGGAGCTCGCATTAAGGTGGTAAATGCTTGCGGGGAGGAGCTGAAACAGCCGCCGAGGGACCCCAGAAGACCAGGTTCGGGGCCACTCTGTGCAGAACGAGCTGCACAGTGAAGGTAAGTATGATATGTTTGTTATTTAAAAAAAAAAAAAAAAATTACCTTTACAACCCCTTTAAACTCTATTATAATGGTCGTGTCTCAAAATGACAGTTACATCGTTACATACAGAAGTTACATAGTAGGTAAGGTTGTATAAAGGCCTGTTGTAAGCATCTAATTATTATCCACTTCCTAATTGATATGAGTTTTAAATTTGTATGTGCAAAAAAAATCTAATAAGTAAAATTCAGATATGTGTTATATTCAGGTTATGTTCAAACATTTGGTTTTATTTACTGAATGACTATTACAGTATGTCACTTAGTTAAGCTAAGTTGCACTTATCTACATCTACAGTAAATCTGTAATCATGTAATAAACTGCAAAGGAATGTCTTGTTTTTCCCATTTTTGGAATGGGTACTAATGTATCACTGTACATATTCCCCTAGAAGAGGGGTGGATATATTATTGCCACCCTATTATAATAGAGGCTTCAATATTCCAATATCCACCACATCCTTTTTATGGGACCAGATGTGGGAAAGAAGTCCTTGCCCCATTCAGACATGGTGATGAAGTTTCAAAAGAAGACAATCTGCATACCCTTTGGGACTTTGGGGGTAGCAACATGATGCTGCTGATTATGATTAAGATGATAATGATATTTTATTAATGTCACTTCCAGTGAGAGCACACAGAGCATTCATGAGAAAGCCCCACTTCTCTCAGGTAGTAGTGGACAATCATTGATTGATCCTCTATGATTTTGTATATCAAGAAAGATTTACGATGGTTGAAGTGCACTGTATTTGTTTGTGTGGATTTCTACTTTGAGTTTTAAAAAGGATGCTAAGGCTTAATTTATTATGTACAAGATTTTTTTTGTTTTAGATAAAATTATGAGGATGCTTCTGTGAATAAAGGGACTCCATTCTGGGTTTTACAAATTTTGGAAGCTTTCCTGTCATATTGTATGCAGGGATTTTTGTTCCTCTATTTGAGACTGTTTGAGACATGTAACAGTGATGTATATATTTTGCTAGTTTGAATTTAATTCCAAAGCAAGGACCTGGAGAGCACATACTGTGCATACATAGTCATAAGAGTGTTACTTGCCATTGGAAGTATGCTCCATGTGCTAAAGATTGAGCGACAGCATTGCAGGCAGATGAGCTTCTTTACTTCTTCAAGACAGTAGTACTGGGTATTCTATTTTTCTTTTTTTACGGATTTGCATGATCTCTGGGTTCATATTAGTTTTAATCTTCCAGCATAAGAGGAGACATTGAAACTGTGGTTGGGAATAATCATGTTCTGAATCTAAAATTACTGGCATGTACACAACATGGAGTTCACTTTTAGCAGACCTCAGCTTTATAATATTATTGTACAAGCAGAGCAAGTGATTTGGAGTTTTCTAAAAATGTATAGTTGCCTGTGTCCATTCAGACACAGAGCCCTGGTTCAGTCCCACCCCCTCTGTCCTGATTGGCTAACTGACTTTGATTGACAGCAGTGGGAGCCAGTGGTGCTACTGCTGCATCTCAGCCAATCAGGAGGGAGATTCCAGAATGGCCGAGGCACTTGTGGACATTGCTGTATAGAGATGGGATTCAGGTAAGTATTAGGGGGTGCTGGGGTGGCTACTGCACACAGAAGGCTTTCTATGCATTAAGATAAAAAACCTTCTGCCTTTACAACCACTTTAACTGAATAAGCTTGTCAGAAACATAAATATAACTCAACCCCTGGTATTCCCAACCACAGGTTTTAGGGCATCAGTTTCCTCATCATATCAGGCAAAAGGAACAGATTACAGGATAACACTGTTTATTTAAATGTCAAAGTCTGAACTTATATTAGGGCGGACACACTATTTACTCTGGAACACTGCTGAGTGTGTGCGTCTTATGTTTCAATATGTGATGACATCACCCAGCATTAGCTTTAGCTAATGTCGATTCAGTAGTCATTTCCTCAGTGCTGGGTGAAGCACTGTTGCCTTGAGTGTTCTCAAGTTCTTATACTGTATATTGTTAGCTTTTTAATAAACAGTGCATGTTATTTTTTTCCAATTTGTTTAGGAGGAATGTTTTTCTCTAAAACACAGAAAAGTTAATAAGTTAGGAGAACCTAAACATCACTCTTCAATCAGTATTTTTTTTCCATTATCATTGGTCACTCCACAAGAAACAAACTCTCAAGATTAATGGGAACAGCTGAGTGAATAAAGCTAGCCAGAACACACTTATAGATTTACTCTATCCCTGGGTATCCATGACCACAGAATTTAAAGCCCTGGTGCCCAACATGTGGACCGCATGCAGCCCACAACCCCTTTCCATGTGGCCAGCTTGTTATTGGACACCAGTTAGATAGTTGAGTGGCAGCGAGGCAGGAAGGGGTTAAGGACTGATTAGCACGTTGTGTGTTATTTTAT
The DNA here is from genome assembly GCF_042186555.1 of Aquarana catesbeiana. Taxonomy (NCBI): domain Eukaryota; kingdom Metazoa; phylum Chordata; class Amphibia; order Anura; family Ranidae; genus Aquarana; species Aquarana catesbeiana. Next base: position 213,457,186 of record NC_133327.1, read on the forward strand.
ATGGTATATTTTCTTCCACATAAATATTTATGGTAGCTTGCACTTCTTTTTTTGCACTACTTACACTTTGTTTTTTTGGCACATAAGTCATGTGGATTTAAATTGCACTGAGTGCTGTTCATGTAGCAATGCAATTATATATTGTTTCATGATATTTGTACAGCTGCTAGTGTTGTAGTTTTAAATATAGGGTTTTCATGGAATATTTTATTTATATTTGTTTATCTATAATTGAGATAGGTAATTTTTTTCTGTTCCTAGTTGTGGCCTAATAAGCAACAGCCTAGGTGATGTTTAGTTGTGTTCCTTCAATTTAATGACAATGATCCGTCTCTGACAAAGGGGTCATCCAAAGCATGATTACCTTTTAAACCAAGTTGAATGATTGATGATCAGTGCAGGGTGATACTAGTGTATTTACTCTTTTATAAAATATGTGCTGCTATGAGAACCAATGCTAAAACAACACTGCCAGAAAATATATATCAGTGGTGCATTATAATTGATGAAAGCTGTACAATTATATACAAAACAAGCAGAATCCTGTAAAGGTTATAGGGTTCGTCAAGTTTAAAAACGCAAAAATTGTTTTCCTTTTTGGATCTCCTGAGAAACAAATTTGAGCTCACAGTTGCACAGTAAACACACAATTTTGTAAATAAAGGCCATATTAATCAGATTTCAACTTCATTAAAATATTTGGGAAAATAAAAACTTGATGCAGTTACCATACCAAGTAAGCAAATGTTATCAGAGGCCCCTGTTGTAAAAGATAGTTTTCAGATTCCAAGTATGAATATGCAAATATTTATATGTATATTGTGACATGGGGTAGGTAGCTCTCACGGCGGTGGTAGATGTGTTTATACAGTGAGACCACGGCAGACAGAAACTAAATTTACGAACTTACACAGGGGATCTGCTGCAGCTTCAGCAGGATACAAACAATGGAAAATGCTGAGCCACCTGGCTCATAAGCTCACTCAACTGCAGTATCATGCTGTACCTCTTACCAGTCTGACTGTGTTGTCCAGCTCTCCTGGATACTTGGCTCTCTAGCCTTTAGTCGCAGTGCCCTGCTGCATGGCCCATCTCTAGCCTATGGATTGAAGTTTTCCTGACTCCCTGATGAGACCGTCTGTCTACCACAATGGGAGCTGTCTCCAGACTGGGAGCTCTGAGCCATTCTCAGACCTAAGTATATACTGAGCCTGCACACATGTGTAGTCAGCCTAGTTGCAGATGTCTAGCAAAATCCAGACACAGGATTGAATGTTCTGAACCAGAACTACAAATTCCAGAGAAAGTCAATGACACAGCTTTCTCTGCCCAGAAACAATAGTCAGAAACGTCGCATTTACCCTAAAGAAAATCCTGTGTCATATTTTCCTATATTCCCACAGTGACAGAGCCTCGTCCTGTCACAATATGTATAAAGCATATGCATTGCACACATAGCACTACTTCTATAGCCTGAACCAAATAATTTTTCTCTACAAGAGAAATGAGGAATGTTCTAATTCAAATAATACACAAAATGATGGAAAGTTTGGCTAAATCTTTTGGGCTGGGGTGCAAAAACACCTTATTTGAAAGGGGCACTAGGGGAAGTAGACATATGAGAATGAAATATACATTATTATGTATCTCTAGGCATATACAGTATCTCACAAAAGTGAGTACACCCCTCACAATTTTGTAAATTTTTTTTTTTCATGTGACAACACTGAAGAAATTACACTTTGCTACAATGTAAAGTAGTGAGTGTTCAGCTTGTATAACAGTGTAAATTTGCTGTCCCCTCAAAATAACGCAACACACAGCCATTAATGTCTAAATCGCTGGCAACAAAAGTGAGTACACCCCTAAGTGAAAATGTCCAAATTAGGCCCAATTAGCAATTTTCCCTCCCTGGTGTCATGTGACTCATTAGTGTTACAAGGTCTCAGGTGTGAATGGGGAGCAGGTGTGTTACATTTGGTGTTATCGCTCTCACTCTCTCATACTGGTTACTGAAAGTTCAACAGGGCACCTCATGACAAAGAACTCTCTGAGGATCTGAAAAAAAGAATTGTTGCTCTACATGAAGATGGCCTAGGCTATAGGAAGACTGCCAAGACCCTGAAACTTTTTTTACAATTTAATAGATAAAGGTAGAAAACTCACATGAGTATGTAAAAATACAGCAAACAGCCGGCCGGCATAGCGAGCACCCGTCCACACTGAAAATGGCGATGACGTCAGAGCGTCAATCTCCCGACGTACGTTTCACCACAAATGGCATCGTCTGGGCTTACCCCAGACAACGCCATTTGTGGTGAAACATTTGACGCTCTGACGTCATCGCCATTTTCAGTGTGGACGGATGCTCGCTATGCCGGCCGGCTGCTGTTTGCTGTATTTTTACATACTCATGTGAGTTTTCTACCTTTATCTATTGAATCGTTTTTATCAGTATTACACTATGGCCAGTTCCTTTTTATTTACATGCTTGTGAGATGTCATTTTGGAGCCTCTGCTGTATCCCCCGGTTCCTGCCGCAAGCAGTCCAGAACGCCAATGGATCTCTCATACTGCTATTGAACATAAGCTGTGGTTAGCTTGCCTTGCGGTAAGCGCATTATTTGCCTGGTGGTGGATCACGTAGTGTGGTGTGGTTAACCAATACTGAACACAAGCTGTTGTTGGCTTGCCTTGTGGTAAGCGCAATATTTGCATGGAGTGTGGGGTCTCATCTTCACTACTGAGTTTGCTAGTGTTCACTCTAAGTTCCCTTTTTTTCCTGCTGTATCTTTATGCACTAGTGTAAGTTTTCTACCTTTTCTAAACTTTAATTAGTTTGGCAGTATTACACTATGGCCAGTTTCCTTTTATTTACATGTCCATGAGATGGAAGTTTGATGTCCTCATTACATCCTTTCAGCTACGATGTATACAGTCTAAGAGCACCATCTGGATTCTCCACACCAAGACGTGATACAGGCTGGTGTACGCTTGCCTTGCGGTAAGCGCAATTATTGGGTATTGGCGGATACTGTATGGGTTGTCACTCATATTTTTTACACCATTGACTCTGGTTGGATTCACCCAAGGGGTCTTTCTTGGACTGTTTTCAGATCATTACTTCACATTTTTATTTTCTGGTACTATATATGGACACTTATTTTTATTCGCAAATATTACATATGGACACTCATGTTTGATTCATACATACATGTGTTGACCCATGTACTTTTCATAATTTAATTTTTAATATTTTTCAACATTTTTGTATTTATATATGTACTTCCTCACGGAAGTCTTTGAGATTGCTTCATGTGTTTCACTTATATTTAGCGCGGTTATTTATTTTTTATTAGCATGCAATACAGCCTTTACTGATAGTTTTTTATAAAAAGAAAAAAGTTTTTACCTGGATCAACCAAATATCGAATGTAGCCTCCAGCCCTTCCTTGAGAAGTGACTCATTGATTTCTCCTGCAGTCTTTATTTGTATCTATTTGTATTTATTTGTATATATTTTTAGTTTTTGCATACATATATAGCCTCTTGGTTCTCTCTTACTAGCCTCCTACGTTGGCTAAATGATGTCAAATCTGCAGTTTAGTATATTTGAGGTACAGCGCACTTTATAACGGATCACGTCTGATCATGTAGAGTCATTTGCGATATGTTGTTTTGCTGAAACGTCTGTGATGAGTGGTAACCGTGTACGACATCTGGTGGTCGTTAGAAGTAATTACATCCCTTAATACTCAGTCTATTTAACCTGCGTTCACGGACCCCTCCTTTGCTCTGAGGAAACCAGCGGTGATTGGCTGGTGAAACGCGTCAGCACGTGACGTCAGCACGTCACCTCGGAGCCGCGAGCTTATGGTGTTTGAATATCTGACCGGGAATCAACAGCTGACGGCCGGCTCACATCAGTTAACCGAAGGCGCTGACATAGCGGGACATTTCCTATTGACGGCTAATGCTGTTCGGACTGACATCTGCAGTTATCCTCTGGGGGTAGAGCCTACGATCTCTAGAGCTACTGAACCATCAATCTGGTGAGAAAAGTATTACTCCAGTTTATACTTACAGTACAGCCTGAGCCGCTCCCCCTGCTGCTTTCTATGAATATAGCTGCTTTATTTGTATGTCCTGGATCTACTGCCATTTTCAGCAATACTGCCGGTCACTGATGTTGTCTTACCCATGATATGGGTCGAGCTCCTGGACTGCCTTAATTAATTTTTATTGATGTGCTGAATTAGTTCGCAATTTATATTCAATCATTCATTCATCCACCATTGCCCTCATACCACCTTACTATTAAAATACTTGGACTGATTCAGGATGTAATCTACACGATATTGCCCAATATAGTAGGAATCTGCTGTGGTGATTGGTGTGTGTATGGGGTATGTTTGGCCGCGGCTCCGTTGTTTTTAATGATAACGTTATCTGTTTTAATTTGGTCTATGGTATATTTCCTAATCTGCCCAATTTTTGTACTTTTGTGTGGTGTTTTGTAGTTCAATAAACTTATTGTTTTTTGCAGATGGTGTTTGGGTAATTTGCCTTCTTTGGGGGAAACTCTTTTTCCTAGTTGTTTTGATAGTTTTTTATGATGTGGGTTTAGTGACAATTTAATGATTATTCAGTTATTCAGTAACCCTGTACACACTGCAGAAGGATCAGGGCTCAAAATATCAAGTCCTGAGCTACTAGCCAGGCCTTAAGAGTTACTTGCCACCAGTTGTCCCACCCAACCCCTCCCCTAACTCCGCCCCTTAACACACCTTCATAAATTATCTAATGAAATGACACTGTTAAACTATTTATGCAGAATTAAATTACAAAAATAAATATTAACAACAACTTGATCAGTGCCCAACAGTACCCACTAATGCAGCCTATCAGTGACCATCAGTACAGCTTATCAGTGCCCATAGTGTCAGCTCATCAGTGCAGCCTCACCAGTGCCCATCAGTGTAGGCTCACCAGTGCCCATCAGTACAGCCTCACCAGTGCCCACCAATGCTGCCTCACCAGTGCCCATCAATACAGCCTCACCAGTGGCCATCAATGCAACCTTACCAGTGGCCATCAATGCAGCCTCACCAGTGGCCATCAATGCAGCCTCACCAGTGGTGTTCATCAATGCAGTCTCACCAGTGCTCATCAGCGCAGCCTCACCAGTGCCAATCGGTGCAGCCTATCAGTGCCCATCAATGCAGCCTCATCAGTGTTCATCAGTGCAGCCCATTCAGTGCCCATGAATGCAGCCCAATCAGTGCCCATGAATGCAGCCCGATCAGTGCCCATCAATGCAGCCCGATTACTGCCCATCAAAGCAGCCTGATTAGTGCCCATCAATGCAGCCCAATCAGTGCCCATCATTGCAGCCTGATCAGTGCCCATCAGTGCAGCCTGATCAGTGCCAATCAATGGAATCTAATCAATGCCCGTCAGTGCAGCCCAATCAGTGCCCATCAATGCAGCCTATCAGTACCCATCAGTGCAGCCCGCTCTGTGCCCATCAATGCAGCCCGCTCAGTGCCCATCAATGCAGCCTGATCAGTGCCCATCAATGCAGCCCGATCAGTGCCCGTCAGTGTAGCCTGATCAGTGCCCATCAATGCAGTCTGATCAGTGCCCATCAATGCAGCCTGATTAGTGCCCATCAATGTAGCCGATCAGTACCCATCAGTGCAGCCCGATTAGTGCCAATCAATGCAGCCCAATCAGTGCCCATCGAAGCAGCCCAATCAGTGCCCATCAGTGCAGCCCAATCAGTGCCCATCAATGCAGCCTGATCAGTGCTCATTAATGCAGCCTCAATGCAATGGAATTGGAGGCATAGGTATTGGGGTGGGGGGAGGGGGTTGGTGTGGAATTTGAGGTATAAGTATGATTCAGACCTATGCTTCCAATTAACCCCCCCTTTCTTCCCAGCACACATCTTGTTAAATTCCCCATTCAATGCCTCCAACCCTTCAAGCACATGTGCTGCTTTCAATCACAGCACAGTGAAAGTTACCTTTCTCATGCAGCCGAGGGGTCAGGAATTGTGTAAATACTGAAGGCGGGGATGAGTGGCATGAGGGAGGTGGCGAGGGGATGTCCCAGGCGGCGAACTGCTCCTATTGAAACGACCCTTCACTGTGCATTCCTGGGACAGCACAGCCCTGTCCATACTCGCACTCCTCATAATTTCACTCGCCAAATGCGAGCAGGCGAGTTGAAATTTTGAGAGCTGGAAGGATAATACAGCAGCAACAAAGGAAGAAGTTCCATTGCAGTTATCAGCTACAGTCCAAGTTAAAAGTACAAATGGTGCCAATGAACACATGGCTACATGAGAGAAAAACAGTTTGATTTATTAGTTATCTCTCATTGCTGTCAATCAAATCAATGTATTACCAGCTATAGAGCATTTAAACAAACCACATATGCAAAGTTACATTAAGCCTGTTTCTCACTATAATATATTTAGGGAAATCTAAACCACTCAACATGAATATGAGTATTTTTTTAAACTTCACACAGAAGCAAAAAAGGAAATGCAATAGTCTTTGGCTATATAATCATACTTATTTGTCATGATTTATCTAGTAAAACAATTAATACTATACTATATTAAGCATCCTCTTTTTATTGAAGAGTTTAAATGACTTCCCTTTTATGACATACAGCTACAAAATCTTTGACCAAATAAAACATTAATCGGCAATATTTATTTGTACGGTCCCCCAATCCGTTTGTAGAAATGATCTTCTGGGCTTCGATCTCTGGTCTGGTACTTTCCAGCATCACTGCTCCATGTAATGAGACACAGGGGATAGACATTTGCTGAAGGGAGTTTTAACTCAGTGAAGATGCATTCAAGAATCACTTGCACTGGTCTTATTAGGAAGATCACCTGAAACAAGCATAGTCATTTCTCATACTTCAATCTTGCTTTCTTTTTTTCCTGTATACTATTGATTATCCTAGCTTACTAAGCTTTTTACTCTGAGGCATTGCTTTTGAACTTATTGTTATTGCATTACTGCTTATTTATTGTGGCTGTTTTATCAATCATTAGAACACATAAGTGATACCTATAGTAACCAGTATAAAATATTTTCTATTCTTTTAGGAATGGTTAGAAAACAGCTTTTTTTTCTATAAAATTGGTATATATACTACCTTTATGTTATATTTAATTTTTTTTGTAAAGATATCATGGTAATGGTAAAATTAAATAACTAGGTAAGCCTGTCCATAGTCTGTCAATCTGTTGATAGCTCGCCTATGAAGTATTTATAGCTTGAGATGCACATAAGATGTAGTGGACAACTGGGACAATTTTAAAGTAAGGGTGTGTAATTTCAGCCATGCTGCCAAGAGAATATTTATGTGCTATATTCTTTCGCTGCAATTACAGCTGCAAGTTTTTTGGGGTATGTCTCTACCAGCTTTGCACATCTGAAGAGTGAAATTTTTGCCCATTCTTCTATGCAAAATAGCCCAAGCTCTGTTAGAACAGCAATTTCAAGCCACAGATTCACAATTGGAATTAGGTCTGGACTTTGACTAGGCCATTCTAACACATGAATATGCTTTGATCCAAATCATGCCATTGTAGCTCTGCCTGTATGTTTAGGGTTGATGTCCTGCTGAAAGGTGAACCTCTGCCCAAGTCTCAAGTCTTTTGCAGACTCTAACAGGCTTTCTTCCAAGATTGCCCTGTATTTGGCTCCATCCATCTTCCTATCAACTCTGACCAGCTTTCCTGTCCCTGCTGAAGAAAAGCATCCCCATAACATGATACTGTCACCACCATGTTTCACTGTGGGGATGGTGTATTCAGGTGCAGTGTTAGTTTTCTGCAACAAATAGCATTTTGCTTTTAGGCCAAAAAGTTCAACTTGGTCTCATCTGACCAGAGCACCTTCTTCCACAAGTTTGCTGTGTCCCCCAAATGATTTCTCACAAACTGCAAGTGGGGATTCTTATAGCTTTCTTTCAACAATGGCTTTCTTCTAGCCACTCTTCCATAAAGGCCAGATTTGTGGAGTGCACGACTAATACTTGTTCTGTGGACAGATTCACCCACCTGAGCTGTAGATCGCTGCATCTCCTCCAGAGTTACCATGGGCCTCTTGGCTGCTTCTCTGATTAATGCTCTCCTTGCCTGGCCTGTTAGTTCAGGTGGACAGCCATGTCTTGGTAGGTTTGCAGTTGTGCCATACTCTTTCCATTTTTATATGATGGATTGAACAGTGCTCCGTGAGATGTTCAAAGCTTGGGATATTTTTTTATAACCTAACAAACTTTTTCACAACTTTATCCCTTACCTGTCTGGTGTGTTCCTTGGCCTTTATATTGCTTTTTGTTCACCAAGGCTCTCTAACAAACCCCTGAGGGCTTCACAGAACAGCTGTATTTATACTGAGACTAAATTACACACAGATGGACTCTATTTACTAATTAGGTGACTTCTGAAGGCAGTTGGTTCCACTAGGTTTTAGTTAGGGGTATCAGAGTAAAGGGGACTGATTACAAATGCATGCCACACTTTTCAGAATTCATTTACGATTTTGGTTGTAACACGACAAAATGTGGAAAATGTCGAGGGGTATGAATACTTTTTCAAAGCACTGTAAATGACCAGATTTAGCCAGTTCATTCACCTGTCTGGTCCTCCGGCTGCCGCAGTCTTAAGTCATTTATTTAGTGGTGGTATTACTACAGCCACTATATGACAGCCTATGGCCTCCCGAGTTTGTCTGGGTATCCCTGGTGACATAATTGACTAAATATGGTCACAGCATCAGCTAGCATTCCTGGGTGGTTTGTTGACATGCAGCAGCCACCCAGAGCTGTCATTTGTGACAGAAGTAGTGATGCAAGACAAATTTCTTGGAACAGGTCAATGTGTTTGTGTCAGCGGGTCATCAGGGCATAGTTCATCATGATTGACAATGCACCTACATCCCTGGATGGTGTGATTAATGTTGGATTTACATCATGGGACAATTTTTCTTAAAAAAGCACTTTTCTAAGATGTAGGTGTTTTTGTTTATTATCTTACTCGTATATACTATGTATTTAACATTTCACAATGAAAGAATTCAGAGCTCTCAGAGACCTTATGCTTCTTTACGAAGAAAGTAATGGTAGTGACCCTGTTCCCTCTTCTGAAAGGACGTCTGATAACGGCATCACTTCCAATAACATGTCCAATCACACTTCCTTCAAACCCGTCTCATCATTTTCTGCATCTGTTCACATGTCCAAATATATGAGCTTTTTTACAGCTCACTATTAGAGATTTGAAATCTAGACAATGGTGTAGGCCTGAAACCAATCTTACTTGTGAACAACATGAAGCATTAAAATTGTTACAATCCCGAGAGGACATTATAATAAAACCCTCTGATAAGGGTGGAAACATCATTCTTATGTCTCACCCTCAATACCAAAAAATGTGTCTTAGCAAGACCATGAGTGGTATTGTAGAATTGGTATGGAACAAATCTCAGTTTACACTAATGAATTACTCACATTATGCACCAATGCATATCTTGAGGGGTTGATTGATCAAGAAACCCTGGAGTATCTAATCCTTAAATTCCCGAGATTGGCAACATTCTACGCTCTTCCTAAAGTCCACAGGAACCAATCATTTCTGGAAATGAATCACTCACGGAAAAAGCCAGCAGATACGTTGATTCCTTTTTGATGCCCCATGTCACCTGCCTCCCATCCTATGTTCATGATACACAGGATCTCTTGAAACACTTGCAGTAAATAGCAAAGAGAAAAAACGACTCCTGCGCACAAGTAGATCACCATACGAATAATACAACAACACAGGCTTTGCTGCTCTCAAGAACAGGGAATCCTAGTAGACAATGAAAGAAAAGTGAAAAAGGGGCGCACCAGCCTTGTGCATTATCTTTTAAAATATTTATTGAATAAAAAGGTAAAAAAGAAACAACTCACAAGCAATTGTGGAGGATGGCACAACGTGAAAGTGCACCGACTGACAGCATGCGACCTAGGATGAGCGATACCTTCCAAAGATCGTGGAGGAACTCACAAACATCACTACCAGCTGACGTGTTTCGAAGGGAGCATCCCTTCTTCCTCAGAGCTTAGCAGTGGACTCTCCTTCAGCAGTCCCCATTTATATGTGCCTGAATGTCTGCAAATCAAGGATGGCATATGGGGCCCCTCCCCCTCAGAACACCCCTCCCTCTTGAGCCCTTCGGTCATAGGGGCAACAAAAGTATATATATATATATATATATATATATATATATATATATATATATATATATATATATATATATAAAAAATATGAAAAAATATGAATATAGTGGAGGCTGAGTAACCCATTGGTATTGGGTCGTGGCATGCTGTGCACATGGAGCGCAGTGATGACATTAGCATAAAAATATTATTATTATTATTAAGCATGATGGGTATAAGCTGTAATGAACATAATAGGTAGGGAAACCCCCCATTCTTGGTCTATGGCATCATTTGTCCGTGTGGGCGCCTTTATGTTGGCCGCACTTCTCGTTCTATGAGAGTGTGCATTGGCGAACACAAATGCGATATTACTAACACACGAGTTAAATATCCAGTCCCTCTGCATTTTCATGATGCACACCACGGAGATCCATCTGGCATGAGAGTGTTTGGGATCGAGTCTATCAGGGGTGACCTTGACAGAGGTAGAAGACACCAAAGGCTCTGCAAACGCGAGGCCTATTGGATCTTCACCCTCGGCAGCATGACCCCCGGGGGGTTGAATGAGGATCCTGAGGTTCACAAAATTGTTTGACTGTGTAGAGCCGGTCAGCGATTCTCCTGCCTTCTCGTCCCCTTATACTCCCCCTATTTTCCTCCTCTCTTCCATCCATCTCTGCTCCCCTCTCCACGTGGTTATACTGTGTGTCTATGTGCATTTTGTAGTGCATATTTGTAGGTTCTATAAACAGCTCTTCAGCTTTATCAGTTCTTTTTTGATTAATTTTTTGTTTTCAGTTCTCTTTATTTTTTAGATATTTTTCACTACATCAATGATTGTTTATTAATATTGTAATTGTGACACCATTTATGACACTCTCGCATTTATGAAATGTATGTATCTTTTTGTTATTGATTATATAGTCAATTCCACAACCATATGTTGCGCACAACAACTGGAGAGGGATTACCCTCATTTTTATTTTTATTTATTTAATTATTTATTTCTCCTATTATCATCTTTTACCACGATGGCTTTTATGTATGTCTAGTATTTTGCAATTATTACTAATTATTAGACATTGTTCCTCCAGTCGCTGTATGATGCTACATGTGTTTATCTCCTTTTGCATGATCCCTATTTTTTAGTGCAATTTTTTTTTTTTTTTTTTTTTAATAAAAATAAACAAAATAATAATTTAATAATCTAATATGTACCTACTATCTTCTTCACTATTACTTTTATTCATTATCCTTTTTTAATGGTATTTATATATTATTTTCATTATTTATATCTCTTGTCTCATGTATTATGTATTATTATTATTTAGAGGCCAGTCTGGTCTCCTTTTAGGGGTTTCCCTAGCCCATGTGAGCCGCTGCCTGTAAGGCAGCTGTAATTTTAGACTGATGTCAGGATAGCCCTAATGAGCGGCCAGCCTCTGACATTGTAATCCCGCCCCCAGCCATATGTCGCTGGGCTGTCCCTCGCCGCTCACGTCATCAACGGGCTATGTAGGATGGGGAGGAAGTGACGTGGACTCCGCCCCCTTCCTCCCACCTGGAACGCAGACTGCCACGCTGAAACTATCGGCCCGTGGTATATTTGATGAGGAGGCGCGTTACATGCACGGACTTCCTGTGATGATATTGTAGGTACACACATATATATATTTTTTTTTCTTTTTCTTTTTGATACGCTCGCTAGCATTTAAAATGGGGGGGTTTCCCTACCTATTATGTTCATTACAGCTTATACCCATCACGCTTAATAATAATAATAATAATAATATTTTTATGCTAATGTCATCTCTGAGCTCCATGTGCACAGCATGCCACGACCCAATACCAATGGGTTACTCTGCCTCCACTATATTCATATTTTTTCATATTTATATATATATATATATATATATATATATATATATATATATATATATATATATATATATATATATATATATATATATATATATATATATACATATATATATATATATATATATATATATATATATATATATATATATATATATATATATATATATATATATATATATATATATATATATATATATATATATATATATATATATATATATATACTTTTGTTGCCCTTATGACCGAAGGGCTCAAGAGGGAGGGGCATTCTGAGGGGGAGGGGCCCCATATGCCATCCTTGATTTGCAGACATTCAGGCACATATAAATGGGGACTGCTGAAGGAGAGTCCACTGCTAAGCTCTGAGGAAGAAGGGATGCTCCTTTCGAAACGCGTCAGCTGGTAGTGATGTTTGTGCGTTCCTCCACGATCTTTGAAGGTATCGCTCATCCTAGGTCGCATGCTGTCAGTCTGCGCACTTTCACTTTGTGCCATCCTCCACAATTACTTGTGAGTTGTTTCTTTTTTACCTTTTTATTTAATAAATATTTTAAAAGATAATGCACAAGGCTGGTGCGCCCCTTTTTCTCTTCTCTTGAAACACTTATGCCCTGTACACACGGTCAGACATTGATCGGACTTTCTGACAACAAAATCCATGGATTTTTTCCAATGGATGTTGGCTCAAACTTGTCTTGCATACACACAGTCGTACAAAGTTGTCAGAAAAAATGATTGTTCTGAACGCGGTGACGTAAACCACATACATCAGGACTATAAACGGGGCAGTAGCCAATAGCTTTCGTCTCTTAATTTATTCTGAGCATGCAAGGCACTTTGTGCGTTGGATTTGTGTACACACGATCAGAATTTAATCGACCAGATTTTGTTGCGAAAAATTTTCTATCCTGCTCTCAAGCTTTGTGTGTCAGAAAAGTGCAGTTGTCCCACTATATTAGCTCATTGCCCTCACCGGATGCATTTGGGAGGCAACTGATTTCCTTTGAAATGCTCAGTCTGGATCAGTCTCCATTGAGGCATGCAATCTCTCTGACCTATAAATTACTGGTGTCCCCTCAGCCGGACTCTAGGTCTCCTGATATTGTTCAGTGGGAGCACGAGCTGGGACTAAAATTCACAGAGAAACAAGTCGAATGGGTAATCCTTTTCTCTCATAAGACTTCTATCTGTGCAAGACACCAGGAAGCGGGATAAAAGATACTGTCTCGTTGGTATTACACACTGGAAAAGATTCACAAGATGTTCCCCCAGAGCACAGATCTATGTTGGAGATGTGGGGAGGAGGTTGGAACGCTCCTTCATGTTTTTTTGGTCCTGCCGTATTTTACAGCCCTTCTGGACAGAGGTGCACTGTACCGTCCACAAGTTCATGGATCGGGAGCTGCCGAAATCCCCAAGTTCTTCCTTCTGCATCATCATGGGATTCCGAGTAAGAGCTATAGAAAATCCATATTACCGCTCCTGCTCACTGTGGCAAAAGGCTGCATCCCACTGAACTGGAAGCAGACCCAGCCTTCGTCGGTGGCCATTTGGTTGAAAAGGGTGGCGAACATCCACGCAATGGAGGACTTGGTGGTCACGAAAAAAGGCCTAAACGAGAAATTCTCCCAAAAATGATTCCACTGGCACAAATTCATCTACTCCAAGAAGTACGGACAGCTAGGAGTATACGAAAAAATCCGGACAGCCGCACACCGGGAAAAATGCAAGTGTCTTTATTATAAAATCAGGATCATAGAGCATACAGGACACTGTAGCGGAAAAGTACAGGCAATCAGCTAACACCTTTCGCACTTATGCTAAGTGCTTACTCATGAGACTGTTCTAAACACGGGAAACATGCGCCCCTTTACAGGCATACTATAGACACTCCCCCAGGTACGAAATTTAAAGGAATATTACACTTTTATTGTTTCACTTTAAGCACTATTAAAATCAGAGCACGAGAAAAAACGTCCGTATTTAAAACTTTTTTTTGCATTGATCCATGTCCCCTAGGGCAGGACCCAGGTCCCCAAACACTTTTTATGACAATAACTTGCATATAAGCCTTTAAAACTAGCACTTTTCATTATTCATGTTCATGTCCCATAGACTTTAACTTTGTTCGCGTGTTTGAACAAATTTTTTGCCTGTTCGCAATTTCTGGTGCGAACCGAACAGGGGGGTGTTCGGATCATCCTTATTTATTACCCATTTTTCTGTCCATGAACAATCTCTATGCTCATCCATCTCTAACCACTGGCATTTATTGGCTGAGGATTACACTCTAAATATGTACGTCCCACCCCGGAACTAGTGTTTAGGCAGTCTCGTTGTGAGATACCCTCACTACCAGTCATTATCAAAGTACCGTATATACTTGAGTATAGGTTGATCCGAGTATAAGTCGAGGCAGTAATTTACCACAAAAAACTGGGAAAAATTATTGACCCGAGTATAAGACGAGGGTGAGAAATGCAGCAGCTACTGTAAGTGGAAAAGAGGGTCAACAATGCCCATCTGCAGCTGCATGCATGTGTCCCTGTGTCCTGTGCATGTGTCCCTGTGTATGTGTGCATATGTCCCTGTGTCCTGTGCATGTGTCCCTGTGTATGTGTGCATGTGTCCCTGTGTCCTGTGCATGTGTCCCTGTGTATGTGTGCATGTGTGCATGTGTCCCTGTGTATGTGTGCATGTGTTCCTGTGTATGTGTGCATGTGTCCCTGTGTCCTGTGTATGTGTGCATGTGTCCGTGTCCCTGTTTATGTGTGCATGTATCCTGTGCAGCCTACCTGTGTATGCCTCTGTGTGGCAGTCACCAGCCTCCGTGTGCCGCTCTGCACCGATCAGCCTGTGATAATTCGGGGGCCATTCTACTGTTCAAAAGCTGCGTCTCCTCCTCATCTGTGATAGGCAGAACACTCCATTTCCCAGCAGTCAGCGGTCAGCCTATCACAGACATTCTCTCATCCTTATACCACGGACGAGGATGAGAGAATGTTCGTGATAGGCTGTACAACTGACTGACTGCTGGGAAATGGAGTTTTCTGCCTATCACAGATGAGGAGGAGACGCGACTTTTGAACAGTGGACTGGCCACCGAATGGTAATATCACACGCTGGCCGCCGTCTGCCTGCATGACACGCTGATCATGTAGACGGCGGTGACTCGAGCATAAGTTGAGAGGGGCACATTCAGCCCAAAAAAAGGGCTGAAAATCTTGACTTATACTCTAGTATATACGGTAGATAGGAATGAGCTTCGTGTTCGAGTCGAACCCCTGTTTGACTCGAACATTGTCTGTTCGCCCGTTCACCAAATTGCGAATGATATGGGCCGTTCGCGCTAAATTCGTGTGGCGCGTCACGGCCCATAATTCACTGCGGCATCGCAGTGCATTGCTGGCTGATTATTGGCCAAGCATGCACTATGACCCACATGCTTGGCCAATCACAGTGGCGTCTGTAGAGAGCTGTAATTGGTCAAAGCCAGGGTGGCTTTGGCCAATTATGGCTCAGGGGGTTTAATACACACCCCACACTATATAAGGCCGCCTGCACAGCGGCCCTGTGTAGTGTGTGTTCCGGCGTTGAGAGACAGAGACAGAGAGACAGTGTCATTTGATTTAAGTTAGATAGATTAGGCAGGACAGTCAGTCAGTGTACTGTGTAAATATATGCATCCCAGGTATTCAGTTTAGCTAGATCCGTTCCTGTTATTATCTTCCTATTGACAGGCAGGCTTGTGTTGTTACAGTATTTACAGCTACCTGAAGAAAATTGCTGGTGTTCTTCTGATCCTATTAGTACCACAGTCAGGCAGCTAGACTATTTGCAGTTAGTGTAGTGCGTCTTCACAGTGTTCAGCTAAAGCTACAAGTTAGTTTAGTGTGACCTCTGCACAGTGTTCAGCTAAAGCTACAAGTTAGTGTAGTGAATCCTCCTCACAGTGTTCAGCTAAAGCTACAAGTTAGTGTAGTGTGACCTCTGCACAGTGTTCAGCTACAGCTACAAGTTAGTGTAGTGCATCCTCTGAACAGTGTTCAGCTAAAGCTACAAGTTGGTGTAGTGCACAGTGTTCAGCTAAAGCTACAAGTTAGTGTAGTGCGTCCTCTGAATAGTGTTCAGCTAAAGCTACAAGTTAGTGTAGTGCGACCTCTGCACAGTGTTCAGCTAAAGCTACAAGTTAGTGTAGTGCGTCCTCTGAACAGTGTTTAGCTAAAGCTACAAGTTAGTGTAATGCACAGTGTTCAGCTAAAGCTACAAGTTAGTGTAGTGTGTCCTCTGAACAGTGTTCAGCTAAAGCTACAAGTTAGTGTAGTGCGACCTCTGCACATTGTTCAGCTAAAGCTACCTGTAGAAGGTTGGTGGTGTTTTCCTGATCCTATCATTACCGCAGGCAGCTACATTATTTTAACGTTAGTGTAGTGCGTCCTCTTCACAGTGTTCAGCTAAAGCTACCTGTAGAAGGTTGGTGGTGTTTTCCTGATCCTATCACTACCGCAGGCAGCTACATTATTTTAACGTTAGTGTAGTGCGTCCTCTTCACAGTGTTCAGCTAAAGCTACCTGTAGAAGGTTGGTGGTGCTTTCCTGATCCCATCACTACCGCAGGCAGCTACATTATTTACACGTTAGTGTAGTACGACCTCTGCACAGTGTTCAGCTAAAGCTACGTGTAGAAGGTTGGTGGTGTTTTCCTGATCCTATCACTACCACAGGCAGCTACATTATTTACACGTTAGTGTAGTGCGACCTCTGCACAGTGGTCAGCTTTGTGCAGCTACATCTCACTGCAGGCCATTAGTATGTCTGGAAGGCCAACAAGGAGAGACAGACAGTCACAAGACAATAAAAGAGGGCAAGCAGGCTCTGTGTCTAGAGGCAACAGTGCTGGTCGTGGAGACGGTGCATCCTCATCAGCACGTGGCCGTGGGACACGCTTGGCTTTTTATCGGCAGCTGGCCGTGTTGAGCCGCAACATGTGGAAGACTTGGTCGAGTGGATTACTAAGCCATCCTCATCCTCCTCATCCTCTCACCCATGCTCAGGGTACTTTGTCTGGCAAAGCAGCTGCCAATGCGGCCTCTTCTCTTGGCTCAATGGCATTAGTGACTCCTTCCGTAGCCCCACCATTTCCTCCTGAGGAGTCCCTCAAACTGTTTGACCACAGAGTTGGGTACATGCTCCAGGAGGATACCCAGCGTTTAGAAGGCTCTGATGATGATACTGAGCTAGCTGAAGGCAGTAACGTGAGCACGGACAGAGGGGGTGCCCAAGAAGGACAGCAATCTGGCAGTCATGCTCCCCCTGCTGCAGCATACTGCCAGGTTTGCTCCAGTGATGAGGAGGGAGGGGATGATGAGGTCACTGACTCAACATGGGTGCCTGATAGGAGAGAGGAGGAGGAGGAGGAGGGGGCACATCACCAACGAGGCAGGATGCCCTCCAGGGGCCAGCCTAAGGGCAGCACACTGACTGCATCACACCGCAAAGCTCCGCATGTGCAGGGTGCTGCTGTCTCTGCACGTTATTCCAAAAGTTCTTTGGTGTGGGCCTTTTTTGAGACGAGTTCATCAGATCGCACCACTGCTATTTGCAACATATGTCTCAAGCGTATCTCGCGTGGCCAAAACATCTCCCGCTTGGGCACCACATGCTTGACCAGACATATGTTGACCTGCCATGCAGTTCATTGGCAAGCGCATCTAAAAGACCCACACCAAAGAACAAAGAGGACCTCTCCTTGCTCCTCATCGGCTAAGATCTTCAACCCCACTATACCTTCAGTCCTCTCTGAGACCTGCACTGAGAGGAATGAAGGTGTAGAATTGGATGTGTCACAGCCAAGTACATGTGGGCAATCTGCTTTTGGTACACCAACGTCAGATTGTACCAGGCAAATTTCCCTGCCCCAGCTGCTGCACCTCTTAAAGAAATTTGCTCCCAGCCATCCACATGCCCAGCGGTTGAATGCTAGCTTGGCAAAATTGCTAGCACTTCAACTGTTACCTTTTCAGTTGGTAGACTCTGCCCCCTTCCGTAAGTTTGTGGAATGTGCAATTCCTCAGTGGCAGGTACCCAAATGCCACTTTTTCTCACGGAAGGTGATTGCAGCTCTCTACCGACATGTGGAAGGCAATATCCATGCCTCACTGGACAGGGCGATCAGCGGTATGGTGCATATTACCGCTGAGTCATGGTCCAGCAGGCATGAACAGGGACATTACCTAAGTTTCATGGCACATTGGGTGACTCTGCTGGCAGCTGGGAAGGATGCAGGACAAGGTGCAGTAGTGTTGGAGGTTGTTCCGCCACCACGCCTCCAAAATGCCACTACTAATGATTCTGACACATCTCTCTCCTCCACCCCCTCCTCTTCTTCTTCCTCCATGGCCTCTTCCTGTGCTTTGTCCTTGGAACCAGCGGTGCTCCATAGGCGTTCAAAGGGCTACTCAAGTATGCAGGCCTAAAGATGCCATGCGGTGCTTGAGCTGGTGTGCTTGGGGGACAGGAGCCGCACTGGGGCAGAGGTTCTGTCAGCTCTGCAGGGGCAGGTTCAGAGGTGGTTGACGCCACGCCAACTTAAGGCAGGAATGGTGGTTTGCAACAATGGCACCAACCTCCTTTCCACCCTCTGACAGGAACAAATGACCCATGTTCCCTGTTTGGCTCACGTCCTTAACTTGGTGGTGCAGTGGTTCTTGGGCAGGTTCCCAGGCTTACAGGATGTCCTGAGGCAGGCCGGGAAAGACTGTGTGCATTTCCGCCGGTCATATAATGCCAGTGCTCGGCTGGCAGACCTCCAAAAGGAATTTAACCTGCCCAAGAACCACCTAATCTGTGACATGCCAACCAGGTAGAACTCAACGTTGGCCATGCTTCAGCGGCTGCACATGCAGCAGAGGGCCATCAATGAGTATCTGTGCGACTATGGCACCAGGACAGGGTCAGGGGAGCTTGCTTTTTTTCCCCCATGCCAGTGGGCCATGATCAGGGATGCATGCACTGTCCTGTCACCATTTGAGGAGGCCACAAGGATGGTGAGCAGTGACAGTGCATGCATCAGTGACACTGTCCCCCTTGTCCACCTGTTGGAGCACACGCTGCGTGGAATAATGGACAGGGCACTTGAGACAGAACAGAGGCAGGAATAGGACTTCCTTAGCTCTCAAGGCCCCCTTTATCCAGACAGTGTTCCTGCGTGCCAGCCGATCACACAGGAAGAGGAGGAGGATTGTGTAAGTATGGAGGTGGAACATGGCACTCAGCATCAGCAGCAGTCTTTAAGGGATCATTTACAGTCCCAAGAAAGACATGGACTTGTACGTGGCTGGGAGGAGGTGGCAATGGATCATGTCGTCCTTAGTGACCCAGAGGACTCCGGACTGAATGCCTCAGCAAACCTACGCTGCATGGCCTCCCTGATCCTGCAAAGCCTGCGAAAGGATCCTCGTATTCGTGGTATCAAGGAGGGGAATCATTGCTGGCTGGCAACCCTCCTTGATCCACGTTACAAGGGTAAGGTTGTGGACCTTATCTTGCCATCGCAGAAGGAGCAGAGGATGAAACATCTTTGGGAAGCCTTGCAGAAAGGTCTGTGCAACGCTTTCCCAGAGACTGGGAGGTTACAAACTCCTGTTTCTGGACAACGTGTTGCTGAAGCTTTGGTCAGTCAAAGAAGGAGCGGTGGAGAAGGTAGCTGTCTGACCGATGCGTTCAGACAATTTTTTAGTCCACAGCCCCAAGGTATGATAGGTTCCAGCAACCATCGCCAGCGTCTGTTTTACATGGTGCAGGAATACCTAGGGGCAAGATCAGACTTGGACACCTTTCCCACCGAAAATCCTCTGGGTTACTGCGTCTTGAGAATGGATCACTGGCCAGAGCTTGCACAGTATGCATTTGAGCTACTGGCCTGTCCTGCATCCAGTGTTCTTTCAGAACGCACATTCCGTGCTGCTGTAGGCTTTGTAACCGATCACAGGGTGCGTCTGTCCACCGACTTGGTCGATCGACTGACCTTCATAAAAATGAATCAGTCTTGGATCACCACCAGCTACCAAGCACCTGATGCTGATGTAACCGAATACATTTTTTTTGAAATGTCAGATCCCTTCAAAGACTGCCTATGCTGATGCTGAGTGACTATCCTGTTATACTGAGTAATTATCCTCTTTTTCCTCAATGATCATGATGATAGCTTGTAAGAACATTTTTGGTTCTGGGTGCCGCCAGTCCCGCCACCCGAGCCTAAGGCCCAATTTTTCAGCCCCTGTTTAACAGGGGCATGTAATTACAATTTTTGATGCAATTCTTTGCAGCAGGGCTAGTTCCTGCGCTCCAACTAGAGTATCTGTGAGGGGTTGCAGTGTTGTGGCACCAGCACCAGTGCCTAAAGACCAATTTTTCAGCCCTTGTTTAACAGGGACGTGTAATTACAATTTTTGATGCAATTCTTTGCAGCAGGGCTAGTTCCTGCGCTCCAACTAGAGTATTTGTGAGGGGTTGCAGTGTTGTGGCACCAGCACCAGTGCCTAAAGACCAATTTTTCAGCCCTTGTTTAACAGGGGTGTGTAATTACAATTTTTGATGCAATTCTTTGCAGCAAGGCTAGTTCCTGCGCTTCAACTAGAGTATCTGTGAAGGTTTCCGGTGTTGTGGCACCAGCACCAGTGCCTAAGGCCCAATTTTTCAGCCCCTGTTCAACAGGGACATGTAATTACAATTCTTGATCTAATATTTCACAGCAGAGCCTGTTTCTGTGCCCACCAAGAGTATCTATGAGGACTTACAGTGTTGTAGCACCAGCACCACCACCAAAGGCCCAATTTTTCTGCCCCTGTTCAACAGGGGCATGTAATTACAATTCTTGATCTAATATTTCACAGCCGGGCCCTGTGAGGGCTTATGCCCCGTACACACGGTCGGACTTTGTTCGGACATTCCGACAACAAAATCCTAGGATTTTTTCCGACGGATGTTGGCTCAAACTTGTTTTGCGTACACACGGTCGCACAAAGTTGTCGGAATTTCCGATCGCCAACAACGCGGTGATGTCAACCACGTACGACGAGACTAGAAAAGGCCAGTTCAGAATGAAGCGCGGCACCCTTTGGGCTCCTTTTGCTAATCTCGTGTTAGTAAAAATTTGGTGAGAGACGATTTGCGCTTTTTCAGACTCGTGGCTTTCAGATCATTTTCTGCGGTTCAGTTTGTGCTTGTGGGTTTGTATCTGCTCTTCAGTGCGTGCAAGCAAGTTCCACGTGACTTTAATTAGTCATTGTGTTCTTGTTCATTCGTTACTGTTTTTCAGGTCGCTCTTCACAGGCCTTGCTGTTCTTCAGTGCATTCTGTTACTTCGTTCTGAGCAGCCGACCTTCTACTAGCCATGTTGTGTATACGTACTCCTCGTAGAGTTCGTGCTGTGCGGGGGCTTGGTGTTGGGGTCCTGACCTTGACACAAGTCCAGTCCATGAACAGGGTGGGGAGGAGTTCATGGACCAAGAATTGGTTGCTTCAGCGTGACCAGTTCTTTCATATGCCTTTGCTCCATGAGATCCGTGAGAATAATCCTGATGATTTCAGGAACTTTCTCAGGATGACGGACCCCGTGCTTCACCATTTGTTGACTTCGCTGACCCCTTATATTAGCAGGCAGGATACCTGCATGAGGCAAGCCATCAGTCCGGAGCAGAGGCTCGTCGCTACCCTGCGGTACTTGGCGACAGGGAGAAGTCTGCAGGACTTGAAGTTCTCGACAGGCATCTCCCCCCAGGCTCTGGGGATCATTATCCCAGAGACCTGCTCTGCCATCATTCAGGTCCTGCAGAAGGAGTATATGAAGGTAAGATTTTTATCCTTTAATATCACATTTTATTGTATTGAATGTTTGCTAATATCTTGAATTTCTTTCCCCATTCCCTAATTACCATGATTGGAATATGCTGTGAATGTCCCCTTTGTCCTCATGCATGCTGGATTTTTCTGTAATTAATTTTTTAGTCCTTCATACAGATTGGCCTTTAATAACCTCCCCAGCATGTACTCCTGCCCCTATATTCACCTCATGTAGTCACTTAACAATGTATTTTATCAGCTCCATAGTAGTGCTTTACCCCAAAAACCCCCTAAAATGTTTAGAAATGTGATTTGTGCTTTAAATTCAGGCAGAGTGCCAGAGGCTTTTTTTTGTGGAGTCCCCAAATCATTTTTATTAACCCTCCCTCCCCCCAACTGCTAAGTCAGCTGATACCAATTCTCTATCTATCCTCAATCATCTATCTGCTGACTTTGCCAAACCCATACACACTATACCCATCTCTTTTGTGCTCAGATTTATGGATTAATTACTCAAAGAATGTAGTGCAAGGGCCTGCCTGTATACTTTCAAATGGTACTGTTTAAAGTTTTTGTATCCTATTATTATCTTGACAGGTAATAGCAGAATGTCCAAATGTCCTCAAATGTGTACAGTGTGTATTTATATCTTTGTATTATGACACTTCTTACCTGTCCAGTGGGCTGCCAATAGTGTAACTAAGGAGGGGCTGTTCCAAGTAATACCCTGTATTAGGCATTCATCTCTCACTGAAGTGGAGAGGGTTACCTGTCCAAGATTCCCCCCCCCCCGTAATGTTACAAATGGCCCATGAGAGGGGGGGGATATGATAGGTGTACCTTATACTTTGGTGTTGTTAAATTCTCCTTAATAAATGCTATCTAGAGGTTGGCCAAGAATGTTTGTGTCTAATCTGCTTGCCATGTTTATGTGCAAAAATAGTAATTTATTTTTGTTTTCCTCAACAGTTTCCTTCCACGCCACAGGAATAGCAGACTGTGGCCTCCCACTTTGTCCAGCGGTGGGACTTTCCTAACTGCGGAGGGGCAATTGATGGGAAACATATCCACATCGTCCCACCACTCAACTCGGGTCATACTATTTCAACTATAAGGGGTTCAATAGTATTGTGATGTTGGCAGTGGTGTCGGCTAATGACGACTTCTTGTATGTGGACGTGGGGAAGAATGGCCGGATGTCCGATGGTGGAGTCATCGCCCAGACGGAGTTTTACAGGTGTCTCCAGGATGGCAGCTTGGACTTGCCACCTCCAGAGGACAATGTGGAAGGACTCCCATTTGTCTTCGTTGCTGATGAAGCGTTTGCGCTGTGGGACCATCTTATGCGGCCATTCCCTATGAGGACCCTCACCCCGGAACAGAGGGTTTTTAATTACTGGCTGGCCAGAGCCAGAAGAGTGGTGGAGAACACATTTGGAATCCTGGCCAGCTAGTTCCGCCTATTTCTGACACCCATCCATATGGCAGAGTATAAACTTAATCATATAATCCTGGCGTGCTGTATTCTCCATAACTTTTTACGCAAACATTCGGCCAACTATGCTGGCTCAGTTGGGCCTGAGGCCAGAATGATACATGAAACAACACTGATGGCACTTGAAAGTGGCCGTCCTGGCTTGCCCTCCCTGAGTGCCCGTGATGTCCGGTTACGATACCTGGAGTTCTTTGCAGGTAGGGGGGCCATCAATATGTTAGCCAATTTGTGAAGCCTTTATCAAATAAAAAAAATAAAAAAACAAAAAAAAGAAAATCTTTGTGGACATTTACTGCTTGTGTTTGTTTGAGCTGACCCTGACAGAAATGTGTTGAGTCCATAAAATGGCGTGATTGTGTAACCTTATACAAAGCACAGTTGGGTGTTATTTACTAAAGGCAAAGACACTTTGCACTACTGTAGTGCAAAGATGATTTGCCCTTAGGAAATAACCCCCATTTTCACAGAAAGCAGCAATTAGAGCCCCACAAAAGTGTTGTAGCGTTGAGACAATAATCCACACATTCTTGATGAACAATCTTTTTAATACCTGCACAATTACATGTGCATTTAGAAAAGGTTTTTAAAACAAACCAACATGTTTGTTGTATAACAATTTTTGGGGTAGCATTATAAAAAATAGAAATGTCCATTTAAGATAAAACAGGCATGTGTAAAACCAACAAGAAAGACACAAATCTTGAACTTACAAAGTTCACATTTGGTAGAACTTGAAGGCAATATCAGACATGAGTATTTAGGAACTGTTTTTGATATTGCGTTCAGATGGGGTGAAGTCACCCCAGGAAAAGCCAAATTTGGAAGATGCACACAAATTTCCCAATGTCAACATGTGCTAGCTGCCATCATGGGGGATCAAGGGCCGTGTTTTGGGAGAGAAACCCCTTCCTCTCAGCTACTTTATTATTGAGGAAGGGGTTGCACCCCCAAAACGCGTCCATTGATCTTCCGTGATGGCAGATAGCACATGTTGGCACACTGTGCGCATCCTCCAAATTAGGCTTTTCTAAAAATCACAAAAACATTGTAGCACACAAAAACAAAAGGATTGGGAGGGGTTTTAAACTCGCCCCAAAACATCAATGATGTTTTTATTTTTTTGAATAACATCATTGATGTTTTTCTTGATGTTTTCCTCCTGCTCTTCTTGGGTTGGTGGGATTTTCCCTTCTTCTAGAGGTGGGGGGTCTGTGGTCTCCTCGGATGAGGGGTGTCCTCCGAGTCTTTTCTCCCCTATGTAAAACAAAAATGCTATACTTAGCACACAGAGATTTGATGGCAGAACTATAAATAGGAAACATTGCTTGGAAGTGGGGTACAATTGTCTATTTTGGCAGAGTTCCAAAATGTAGCATTTTCAGTGTCCTTTGTCAAGCTTTAATACTTTACCTGTTTGCTACAAGCTTCACAGATGTAGCCCCCCCTATAGTATACACTGGAGCACCTGTGTGGCCCCCTAATAAAAATGGTGTTCTTGTGTCCCACACTAGTGCTCCAGTGTCCAGATGTGAAAACAGCTGCTGAGTGTCTTCTCCTTACACAGAATCTAGTTTGCATTTCATTCTAGTAACAAAGCCATCTACACAACCAAAATAGTTTCAGACAAGTAGGGCATAAAAATTGTGGCCAAATGCATATGGCCTAAACAATGGTGTTTTATAGGCCGAAAGAAAAATGTTTGATACGAACGAATAATGTGCCCATGAACATGAAAGTTGCCATTTAAAAATGTACACTTGTAAGAAAAGCATATGGAGCAGCACGAACGTAAGAAACATAAAGAATAGGAACACAGGACAACTACTTACTTTTTTTCTGCACTCTCCAGATCTTTCTGTACTGCTCATGTTCTCGTAATTTCAGGTCCGACCACCGTTTCCTGAGCTGATCTTTCGATCGTCGTACCCCAAATTTCCGGGGCAGACTCTTGACCACTTTCGCAATTATCTTGGCCTTTCTGACATTGGGGTTGGGGTAAGGTCCATACTTTCCATCATAGTCGGCCTTCTTCATCTCCAACATCTCCCCAAAGGACATATTTGATGCCTTAAATCGTCTCCTGGATCGTGACGTTTCATGCTCCGGGCTTTCCTCCCCCTCCTCCTCGTTGCTATAATTAGCATGCGCCTGCTGTGTATCCGCCATGTGCTCTTCCCCCACTGCGCAGAACAAAAAGGGGTGGGGAATAGACTAAAAAGAATGTCAGGGGCGGGCTGAGTTACACGCATGCGCAATGTGTATAAAGCATAACACGCGTGCGTATTACGTACGATCTGTGAGTGGAGGAAGTAGCACCGAAAGCGCCGATCATGATAACGAAGGTAAGATCTAATCTTGGGCCTATACTGCTTCGAAATGGAAGCCTATATTGTAACCAGATTAGGGGAGTTTGGCTTGACCTTAGGGTTTGTCTTGTGTTGTGTCTTGCAGAGAAAATGGATGGCTTCAATGACCACAACTTCCTCCCCCTGTTCATAGACAAATACAGGGAGCTGCCCTGTCTGTGGCAGGTGAGACATCCCCATTACAATAATAAACAAAAGAGGCAGGCAGCACTGGAGAAACTGCTGGAGTTGGTGAAGCCAACAGCAACCATCCCCTATTTAAAAACCAGCACTTATCTTAGGGAGCGCAAGAAGGTCATGGATTCCCAGAGGTCTGGAACTGCAGCAGATGACATTTATGTCCCCAGGCTGTGGTACTATGAGAGACTGCGATTTCTGTCAGACCACACTGAAGTCAGGGAATCCCTCTCCACTCTTCCTTCCACTCTTCCTTCCACCCCAGCTGAGGCTTCCGATGTCCAACCTGGGCCTTCCAGCCAGGAAGAAGTGGAGGAGCCCAGCTGGAGTCAGGTATAGCATTCTTCTACAGATTTCTGGTCAATAAATAAATTATGTTTATTAGATGTTATTATTGATCACTAATTGCTGATTGAAAAAAGTGTTTTACATATCAATAGACAGTAGTGGGCACCCAAAATTGGGACAAGAATGAAAAATGCTGGGCTCAGAATGATAGTCTGTTATATTTGTTAACATTCAATTTGCAACAGTCATGAGGTGAAAATTGTGTGTGATTGATGAATAAAAAACTAAAACTATGTCCCTTTTTCATACACAGGAAGACCTCAGCCAGGAGGAGGTTGTGGAATGTGGCAGTCAGGAGGAGGCGGGGATTAGTGGCAGCCAGGAGGAGGCGGGGCTAAGTGTCAGCCAGGAGAAGCCTGGGACCAGTCGCAGCCTGACTGAATCGCAGGTTCCTCCCCTTCGCCTTCCATATAAAAGAGCGAGGAAGGCGACTCCCATGCAGGATTCAGCGCTCAGGCTAATTCAGGAGGCTTCGGCGTCCCTCCGAGCCTTACCCACTCCTGAAGAGTCCTTTGCCTGCATGGCTGCCACCAAACTGCAGGGCATGCAGGAGGGTCAACGCCTCCTGTGTGAGCAACTTATTTATAAAGTCCTAACCAAGGGGGTGAGTGGGGAACTAACACCCAAGACCGACGTGATTGAGTTGGACCATCCTCCTCCTCCTCCTCCTCCTCCTCCTGCTGCCACAAGTCCACCACCAGAGCCACCGCGTAGAAGGAAGCGTGGAAGGAAGACCAGAGAATGATGACCCTGGGTTCAGTCTGGTCTGACAAAAGCTGCAGTATCTCGTATGACCACAGCCTGGGGACACAGATGTCATCTGCTGCTTTCCGGATCTCTGGGACTTCTGGACCAGACTGCACTCCCTTAGATAAGGACTCCTTAGGCCACCAATTTTGCTTGAAAATAATTGATGTCTGCCCTGGGGGTCCAAGGCTTCGCCAATTACTGCAGTTTCTCCAGCGTTGCCTCCCTCTTTGTTTAGTTGTGAGCCCTTAATAAAAGTTTTATTTTGGGAAATTATACTCTCCTGTGTGTTTTCATCCAAAAATGACAGTTTGTTGGCGACGATTCAGGTACATTTCTAACATAAAATGTGAAATTAACAAGGGACAACAACACCAAACAATCTACTACAGATTAAATAGAACAACATATCAATGGTGTTGTGGTAACTTGACACAAAAAACACACACAAAAATTTTCTGGAGTACAAATAAAAATCCCCCCAAAAAAAATCAGCCTTGAAAAAAATACAAACCAAAAAAAAATAATCGGCCTTAAAACCAAAAAAAAAAAAAAAAACAAAACAAAAATAATGTTGTCAGATGTGACAAATAAAAATATATTAAGGGAATCCCGATAAATAGTAAAGAAATAAGTTTGTGAGAAGTCTGTGTGAATATGAGCAGCAAAAATACTTAATTCTTGTCACATTATAAAAAAGAAGAGAGTGCGCTGTATTAAACCATTTCTAACATTGCAGCGTGACGAAAGTGCTGTATCCATTGCGAATGCTAATTTTACCAGACCGAGCTGTTCCGTGTCGGAATTTCTTCTGAGCATGCGTGGCACTTTGTGCGTCGGAACAGGCCACACATGGTCGGAATTGACGCGATCGGATTTTGTTGTCGGAAAATTTTATAGCCTGCTCTCAAACTTTGTGTGTCGGAAAATCCAATGGAAATGGACAACACGCTCCGATCGGACATTTTCCATCGGAAAATCCGACCGTGTGTACGGGGCATTACAGTGTTGTGGCCACAACAACACCTAAGGCCCAAATTTCTGCTGAGTATATAGGGCAGGCCCCTACAACTTACAAACGACTCCTACTTGAAAACGGAAGGAGACAAAAGGGAGTGAGATGAAATCTACCCCTAGGAAGGGAAATTCTCTCCTGTGAGAGTTAATATGGGAAAAACTTTTCTCCTTTCCACTGATGCTTTATCACCAATCCTTGTTTCACAAAAAAAAACAAATTTTCAAAAAACATTTGTCATTGGGACAAAAAGTGAGGTGAAAGCTTCTAAAGAGGAGCACAGACAACAAAACAAATGTCACAAGGGTGATAACCCTTCCCTAGGTTTTCCAAAAAGCTTAAAATAGATTATTTGGCTGGAGCTAAACATGTTAAAAATGTGCCAGTTCAAAATTACAAACAGATTCTACTTAACAACAAACCTACAGTCCCTGTCTTGTTTGCACCGCCTGTATACTGCTGTGCAGAGTATATAGGGCCTGGGGGCCCCACACCTTTCCTTTTTTAATTTGGGTGCAGGGTTCCCCTTAATATCCATACAAGACCCAAAGGGCCTGGTAATGGAATTGGGGGTACCCATACCGTTTGTCTCACTGATTTTCATCCATATTGCCAGGACCAGACATTACATTAAAGCCTCAAGCAGTTTTAAATGACTTTTTCCTTTAAAAATGATTTTGTGCAGGGACTGTTCTAAGCACAGGAAACACGCGCTACTTTACAGGCATACTATGGACACCCCCCAGGTACGATATTTAAAGGAATATTTCACTGTTTTTTTTTACTTTAAGCATCATTAAAATCACTGCTCCCGAAAAAACGGCCATTTTTAAAAGTTTTTTTTGCATTGATATATGTCCCCTGGGGCAGGACCCGGGTCCCCAAACCCTTTTTAGGACAATACCATGCAAATTAGCCTTTGAAATGAGCACTTTTGATTTCGAACATTCGAGTCCCATAGACGTCAATGGGGTTCTAACGTTCGTGCAAATTTTCGGTCCGTTCGCAGGTTCTGGTGCGAACCGAACCGGGGGTGTTCGGCTCATCCCTAACGGTAGATCTGATTTTCCCTCTTGCCCCTCTAGGGGGACCTATTGCTGTGGCAAAGGTAGCCGTTGCCCCTGGATCACTGAAGGTAGTGGCATTTATCTGCCCAATGGTCAGTGACACCAGTTGCGACAATATGCAGATTGCACCACTCGTGGGGTCATTTATCTGATGACATGTCATTGTCATGCATTTTATGTAGTTAAACTATACGCAAATTGGGGCATAGGATGAGCGATCACCTATATTATTCTGGTAATGAAAAAATCATCACTCCCATTACCAGACATGTAGGCCTTCACCATAAATTTGACAATTCCTCAGTTTTCTTTTTTGTACTCGAGGTTATTCCCCCCAACCCTAGAGGAGGTGATTGGGATGACTCCATTTTGAGATATGAAACAATTTGGATTGAAATATCTGCTCTCAATCCTCCAGGCATTAATTAAATCAACTCATACAAACCCTTTCTGTGGAGGTCCTGTGACAGACCTAGCCGGGAGAGAGACTTTTGGAGGGGACTGTATGCTAGCCTCTTGCCGATCGATCGTGGGCCCTTGCATTTGGGGGAACGGTGCTCTTTGTGAGCTGTATGCCTGGCGACCCTTGAGGTGGTATTACTGTGGATTCGGGTCCTGGTCCCCCAGGACACACAGACTCTGGGGACCCTGGATTTGCCATATTAGAAATAGTGGCTGATTCATAATGCTGGGACAGATACTGTTAGGAGATGCTGATGTAAATTCCAGCACCTGTCTGTCTGTTGCCTGCTAGAATGTGTATTGTAAATAAGTCTACTATGGGATCTAAGAGTCATTAGATCCCCATTGTTGTTTGTGTTTAATTAACTCTGCTATTGTCATAATGTTGATTGGATATTCTGAACTGCAAGACGGCCAGTCTGGCCTAAAGGTCATGTCTGAGTCATCTAGGCTGTCTAAAGGGATTAGTTAATTAGCTCATGTTAATTAGGTTAATTAGGTTACAGCTGTATTGTTAGAGTAATATGAGCAGGAGGTATGCACCTCCTCTTTTATTGTATAAATAAGACTGTATTCCTGTTTGAACTTACATACAGCCTGCCTGGTGTTTGTTCTGAGCTATCACAACTGGGTTAGAATGGCACATAGTTGAAGTTCTAATCCCGGAGCATTGGATGACCGAACCATCAGACGTTGCAGTCTGATTCGGTAGCTGCAGAGGAGTGTAGGGAGAGTGGAACCGAGCAAGCAAAGGGGCTCATTACATTGGTTGGCAGCCGTGGGACTTGCTCTCCAGTTACTGGGACACTCCAAACCAGCCTGCAGGAGAGCCACACTGAAAGACTTACTTGAGAGCCGTGGAGGGAATGGTGGGATCGTGCTTCTTTGCCATGAACACATCAAAACCATCACTGGATCCAAGGTAGCAGGATAGCAGGAGAGGAGAAATACCAGCCACCATGGATGAGGAATTCAGAAGGAGGTTGCGAGAGAAGCAGATACAGCACAGAGGACCAGTATCAGAGCAGGTCCTGCTAGGATGGTTTGATTCTATCCGCTGCAAACTCTGGAAGGAAGCGCTAGCCCATGAGCAGCGAAACCAGGGAAAAGTTCTCCCCTCCATACATGTAAGGTACTGGTCGCAGTATGAAGTACGATTGCTGTTATTGGGGGAACAGCCGAACCAGGAGTGGACAGCTGAGTTAAGCAGGCTGATCCGGGCAGAAATGCGGTTGGATGAGAGCTACAGAGCCCTCCAGTGGTATGTAGCCCAAGTGTGCCCGTGGACAACAGATGACAGCCCCATGGAAGGCTTTGACTATGATGGCCTGGGATTGTTGTACTGGAGGCTGTCCAGGGACCCTGACTTTGGGAGTGATCGGGAGTGGTGTTTGGAGGAAATAATGGAGTACAGAGAGCGGAGACTGAATGTCTCAGAAGTGCACTGGGCACAGGAAGATTTGGAGTTTCTGGCCATTCAGGAATGGGAGCTGGAGATCGCCTACAAACAACTGTTAGACTCTGCTCAGCAGCAGGGTGGTGCTCCCTTTGCCTGGGACTACCAGGAAATACCAGCGGACAACTCTGAAGTCATGGCTGAAGAGTTAACAATGTGGCAGAGTAACAGTGGGCTTTTCCAACCTGCCCCCGCAGCTATGGAGGCAGAGGTCTTATGGCGGATGCAGCAAGTGCTGACTGACCTTGATGAACCTGTTTCTGCATTGGATGATCTTGGATGGAGGAAGGTGCCTGTCCAGCAGAATGCCAGAGAATCGGCAATGGAAAATCTGGAGATCGCTATCCCCAAAGCTGAAGTGCTGACAACAGGGCAGAGCTCTGCTAACCTCTGCCCAGCACTGATAGCATCTTCTGGGTTCCAGGGACAGGAGATGGTGAACCTTTATCTCCAGACACCAGTTGCAGAGACAGGGGATATGATAGACTTTTCTGCTGAGGAAGAACAACCTGATTAGCCTCCAGCAGAAGAGCTGGTATTAGGGCCAAACTTCACTGTGCTCTGCCCAGCACTGATAGCATCTTCTGGGTTCCATGGAGAGGAGATGGTGAACCTTTATCCCCAGACACCAGTTGCAGAGACAGGGGATTTGATAGACTTTTCTGCTGAGGAAGAACAACCTGGTGATCCTCCAGCAGAAGAAGAGCTGTTATTAGGTCCAAACTTCACTGTGCTCTGCCCAGCACCAACATAAGTATCTGTGAAGTTACAAAGAACTTCTGAAGCTGAAGCGCTGGCAACCGGACAGAGGGTCCAAGATCTCTGCCCTACACCTGCGGCGGTTCCGGAGGCTCAGGGTGAGAAGGAGGTGGTCACTTCCCAGCAGCAGATCAGGATACAGGGGGAGAAGGGAGAGGAGGTGTTCGTCGTCCCTCCGCAACAGTTAGCCGGAGCAGATGGTGTGGGGTTTTCAGCAGAAGGGCTGGCAACAGGGCCGAGTACTGCTGCCCTCAACTAACAGAGGATGGATTTCCTGTGAAGGTGGATGAGACTTCAGTCTCCACCTGTATACCCCAGGGATGCTGGGCAGTCAGCCCAGATCCCCAACACCATGACGGAGTGAGCCCAGACACCTTCTCTCCAGAAAGGACTCCAGGGAGAAGGGCCAGTCCAGGCCTCTCCCCAGTGGCAGATATGTTCTCTGAGAGAGGCAGAGGTTGGCTGGGTGAGTAATGCTTTGTTTGGAACAATTTGTTTGGGGTTATGTGTGGGTATAGGCATTAGAGGACTGGAACTACTGACTAACTTCGGAGTCAACCCGTCTGGGGTCTCCTCCTGTGTTAGTCTCCTGCCGAAAGGGGAGAAATGTGACAGACCTAGCCGGGAGAGAGACTTTTGGAGGGGACTGT
Organism: Aquarana catesbeiana; assembly: GCF_042186555.1. Classification (NCBI taxonomy): domain Eukaryota; kingdom Metazoa; phylum Chordata; class Amphibia; order Anura; family Ranidae; genus Aquarana; species Aquarana catesbeiana. The sequence goes on from NC_133327.1 coordinate 213,489,684, forward strand.
ATGCTAGCCCCTTGCCGATCGATCGTGGCCCTTGCATTTGGGGGAACGGTGCTTTTTGTGAGCTGTATGCCTGGGGACCCTTGAGGTGGTATTACTGTGGATTCGGGTCCTGGTCCCCCAGGACACACAGACTCTGGGGACCCTGGATTTGCCATATTAGAAATAGTGGCTGATTCATAATGCTGGGACAGATACTGTTAGGAGATGCTGATGTAAATTCCAGCACCTGTCTGTCTGTTGCCTGCTAGAATGTGTATTGTAAATAAGTCTACTATGGGATCTAAGAGTCATTAGATCCCCATTGTTGTTTGTGTTTAATTAACTCTGCTATTGTCATAATGTTGATTGGATATTCTGAACTGCAAGACAGCCAGTCTGGCCTAAAGGTCATGTCTGAGTCATCTAGGCTGTCTAAAGGGATTAGTTAATTAGCTCATGTTAATTAGGTTAATTAGGTTACAGCTGTATTGTTAGAGAAATATGAGCACCTCCTCTTTTATTGTATAAATAAGACTGTATTCCTATCAATAAAGATAGATTCCTGTTTGAACTTACATACAGCCTGCCTGGTGTTTGTTCTGAGCTATCACAACTGGGTTAGAACGGCACATAGCTGAAGTTCTAATCCCGGAGCATTGGATGACCGAACCATCAGACGTTGCAGTCTGATTCGGTAGCTGCAGAGGAGTGTCGGGAGAGTGGAACTGAGCGAGCAAAGGGGCTCATTACATTGGTTGGCAGCCGTGGGATTTGCTCTCCAGTTACTGGGACACTCCAAACCAGCCTGCAGGAGAGCCACGCTGAAAGACTTACTTGAGAGCCGTGGAGGGAATGGTGGGATCGTGCTTCCTTGCCGTGAACACATCCAAACCATCACCTGGATCCAAGGTAGCAGGATAGCAGGAGAGGAGAAATACCAGCCACCATGGATGAGGAATTCAGAAGGAGGTTGCGAGAGAAGCAGATACAGCTCCGCAACATCTCCAAAATATGCCCCTTTCTAACCAATGACACAACAAAGCTCTTAATTCACTCGCTGGTCATCTCTCACTTCTACTACTGCAACTCCCTTCTTATTGGCTACCTCTACATAGTCTATCACCTTTTCAATCCATCATGAATGCTGCTGCCAGACTCATCCACCTTACCAATCGCTCTGTCTCTGCTACCACTCTCTGTCAATCCCTCCACTGGCTTCTGCTCAGCCAAGGAATTAAATTCAGAATACTAACAACTACGTACAAAGCCATCCACAATTTAGCCCCCAGCTATATTATTAGCCTAGTCTCTAAATACCAACCTACTCGTTCTCTTCGTTCCTCTCAAGACCTCCTGCTCTCTAGTTTCCTTGTCACCTCCTCCCATGCTCGCCTCCAGGACTTTTCCAAAGCCTCTCCAATCCTATGGAATGCCCTACCCCAATCTGTCCACTTATCTCCTACTCTATTAACTTTTAGACGATCCCTGAAAACCCTTTTCTTCAGAGAAGCCTACCCTACTCACACCTAACAACTGATTTTTCATTTTCTCCATCAGCTCACCCCCTACAGTTAATACCTTTTGTTTCCACTTGACCCTCCCTTCTAGATTGTAAGTTCTAACGAGCAGGGCCCTCTGATCCCTCCTGTATTGATATGTATTGCAGAGGCGGCTCTATAATTAGGCAAATTAGGCAGTCGCCTAAGGCCTCGCCATCACAGGGGCCTCGCGGCTGCCTAATTTCCCTATTACAGTGTTTAATAGTAGAGGTTTCCCAGTCTATGTCGCAAAGTCACCAGCTCTGCGGCGATCTACCCATCAATCACAGACAGCTGACGGGTAGATCGAGTATCGGCCGACATACAGAGTGGCGCGGGAAGCGGCTGTAATAAGTCCTTACTGTCCTCTCTCATGTCGCGCCGCCGCTGCTCCCCGGCGGCCCCTCCCCTCCTCTCGTCCATCCAAGGTGATGTCACACACATACAAAGAGAGGAGAGGAGGGGAAGGGCCGCCGGGGAGCAGCGGCGGCGCGACATGAGAGAGGACAGTAAGGACTTATTATAATACAGCCGCTTCCCGCGCTACTCTGCATTTTAAAGGAAACTGAAAAGAAAGTGTGCCCTGCTGTGCCGAGTACTCAGATGTGCACCATGCCCAGTGCCCTGCCATGTCAGTACCCTGTGCCCAGTACCCTGATGTGCTCTGCTGTGCCCAGTGCCACATACCCTGTGCCCGTACCCTGATGTGCCCTGCTGTGACCCATACCCTGATGTGACCAATACCTTGCACCCTGCTGTGACCGTATCATACCCTGTGCCCAAACCCTGATGTGCCCTGCTGTGCCCCATTCCCTGATGTGCCCAGTACCCTGATGTGCCCCATACTCTGTGCCCTGTACCCTATGCCCATACCCTGTGCCCTGCTGTGCCCCGTACCCTGTGCCCTTGACCTGATGTGCCCCATACCCTGTGCCCTGCTGTGCCCCGTACCCTGTGCCCTTGTCCTGATGTGCCCCATACCCTGTGCCCTGCTGTGCCCCGTACCCTGTGTCCTTGTCCTGATGTGCCCCATACCCTGTGCCCTGCTGTGCCCCATACCCTGTGCTCTGCTGTGCCTAGTGCCTCATACCCTGATGTGCCCTGCTGTGACCCATACCCGTGACCCATACCCTGATGTGACTAATACCCTGCACCCTGCTGTGCCCGTACACTGTTGTGCCCCATACCCTGTGCCCGAACCCCGATGTGCCTTGCTGTGCCCCATACCCTGATGTGACCAATACCCTGCACCCTGCTGTGCCCGTACCCAGCTGTGCCCCATACCCTGTGCCCAAACCCCGATGTGCCCTGTTGTGCCCCATTCCTTGATGTGCCCCATACCCCGTACCCTGATGTGCCCTGCTGTACCCCATACCCTGTGCCCTGCTGTGCCCAGTACCCTGATGTGCCCCATACTCTGTGCCCTGTACCCTATGCCCATGCCCTGCTGTGCCCCGTACCCTGTGCCCTTGTCGTGATGTGCCCCATACCCTGTGCTCTGCTGTGCCCAGTGCCTCATACCCTGTGTCCGTACCCTGATGTGTCCTGCTGTGACCCATACCCTGATGTAACTAATACCCTGCACCCTGCTGTGCCGTACACTGTTGTGCCCCATACCCTGTGCCCGAACCCTGATGTGCCCCATACCCTGCTGTGCCCTGTACCCTGTGCCCATGTCCTGATGTGCCCCATACCCTGTGCCCTGTATCCTGATGTGCCCTGTACCATGCACCCTACTGTGCCGTGTACCATGTACCCTAATGTGCCCTGTACCCTGATGCACCATGTACCCTGCTGTGCTCTGTACCACGCTGTGTGCCCTGTACCCTGCTGTGCACCCCATGCCCTGCTGTGTGCCTTGTGATAAGCCTTGCTGTGTACCCCATGTTATGCTGCTTGCCCCATGCCCAGCCGTGAGCCCCTTAAAGTGCCCCATGATGTACCTCATGTTTTGCTGTGTGCCCTGTGATGTGTCGCATGCTCTGCTGTGTGTCCTATGCCCTGCTGTGAGCCCCATGATGTACCTCATGTTTTGCTGTGTGCCCTGTGATGTGCCCCATGTTCTGCTGTGTGCCCCATGATGTTCCCAAGGTTCTGCTGTGTGCCCCATGTTCTGCTGTGTGCCCCATGATGTGCCCAAGGTTCTGCTGTGTGCCCCATGATGTGCCCAGTGTTCTGCTGTGTGCCCCATGATGTGCCCAATGTTCTGCTGTGTGCCCCATTTTGTGCCTCATGTTCTGCTGTGTGCCCGATGATGTGCCCAATGTTCTGCTGTGTGCCCCATGATGTGCCCAATGTTCTGTTGTGTGCCCCATGATGTGCCCAATGTTCTGTTGTGTGCCCCATGATGTGCCCAATGTTCTGTTGTGTGCCCCATGATGTGCCCCATGTTCTGCTGTGTGCCCCATGATGTGCCCAATGTTCTGCTGTGTGCCCCATGTTTTGCTGTGTGCCCCATAATGTGCCCTTCTGCCCCCCCCCCCCTATTGTCTCCTGACCTCCTGTGCTCTACCCTGCTGTCCCCTGTACACTGCTTATCTCAAGTTAAACCCAGAACTGAGCATCTGTGGAAAAAAAAAGCACAAATATCACATAAAATAGGTAAGTTCTAAGATTTGTTTCTATTATTTAAAGAGGTTGTAAACCCTCATGTTTTTTCACCTTAATGCATCTTATGCATTAGTGTGAAAAAACTTCTGTCACTCAGCAGCCCCCCCATTCTCCTCACCTGAGCCCGTTTGTCCCCACGCCGGAGATGCGCTCTACTTCTCTGGTCGGGGGGTTCTCGGCACTTGACTGGATAGATTGATAGCAGCGCAGCCATTGGCTCCCGCTGCTGTCAATCAATTCCAATGACCCGGGGAGCGGGGCTGAGTCTGGCATTCTGTGTCTATGGACGCAAATGCTGGTCACGGGAGCGCACCCGCAAGGTAACCCCCCAGGAGAGCGCTTCTCCTAGGTGGTTTCCCAATGCGGGAAAGAGCCGCGAGCGTCGTTGGGGGACCCCAGAAGAGGATGTTCGGGGCCACTCTGTTCAAAACGAACTGCACAGTGGAGGTAAGTATATGTTTGTTATTTTATTTTTTTCTAAAGCAAGGGTTTACAACCCCTTTAATGCTATTTTTTAAAATGTTTTTATATCACAGCTCGCTGATCATGCCAATGTTCTGTGAGCTGTAGATCTGAACACTACAGGTTACAGCACACCTAAATTGTTAGCCCCACCCCTGAACCCCCAATGATTGCCTTACCCATACCCCAGTTCATTTATAGTATTTTTCCTATTATGGGCGTGAGTGGGGCCTCGTGTCTAAGTTTTGCCTAAGGCCTCTCAAAGCCTAGAGCCGCCTCTGATGTATTGCAAGTGTACTGTCTGCCCTCATGTTGTAAAGCGCTGCGCAAACTGGCCTGAGGTAGAGTCAAGTACTCACTTCCAGGTGTGATAGCGGTTTAGGAAGCCTGTGGAACGCAGCTGGCATGCACGCCGCTAACGGGAACCAGGCTCCGGAGCTATCACTCTCCTGTAGATGTAGATCTTCTTTGTGGATATTTCAGGATATGGAATGCTTGTTTTTATTTATATTTTTTAAACTTTTTTAGATTTTGTTTATATATTTGTTTTTTTTTTCCCGCTGGTTATTTTACATGAAAACATTTTTCAATTTATTTATACTACACTATGGGAGCCCTTATCTCATGTTTTGCATGAATACCCCTATCTGCACTGGAAAGTGGTGAGAGAAAGAAGTATAGTTGGGTGTTTTACCCCTGGAGATTCCACCTGCACCCAATCTGATCCAGACGAGAGATATCCTTGGGCGAGCCATAGAAGTTGGATATTGGATGTCAATGCTGGAAACACCATCTGGACACTAAGGCTGTCCTACATACGAGATACCCCTGTAGGTGTGATTAGAGCTGGTGAGTGGGGACCTAAGAGGGGGAGCACCAAAAGTCACCTGGATTTTTCCTGTGTTCATAGTCACAATAAGAAGTCACCAACCATCTAAGAATTATAAAAGACTCTTGTTTTGTTGGTCTTTGAAGGAGTTTGGATGTTACAACTTGAACTTGGTCTATCTATTTATATCTCACATCTATTTTTCACATATATTGGGACTGGATTCCTTTTTGTTTTTGTGTTTTTTTGGGTTAATTTTGAATATTTGTATATATTTTTGGGTATCACTCTTTCTGGATATAGTTACTTGTATTTATCACTGCCATTTTCACTTATGGGTAGTGTATTACACTTCTGTCACATGCTTTTTCTATGATATTAGTAGTGGTATATATTACCACAGTAGCACATTTCACTACATAGGCGATTTAGGCTCGTCGCCTTTTTACTGCATAGCGATTCTAGCGATTTAAGCTTGTCGCTGATCACTAGGGATGAGCCGAACACTCCCCGGTATGGTTCGCACCAGAATAGGCAATATGGATGAAACTCAGTGAGACAAATGGCATGGGTACCCTCCAGTCCATTACCAGACCCTTTGGGTCCTGTATGGATATTAAGGGGAACCCCGCACCCAAATTAAAAAAAGGAAAGGCGTGGGACCCCCAGGCCCTATATACTCTGAACAGCAGTATACAGGTGGTGCAAAAAAGACAGGGACTGTAGGTTTGTTGTTAAGTAGAATCTGTTTGTAATTTTGAACTGGTACATTTTTAAAGTATAACTCCAGCCAAAAAATCTGTTTTTAAGCTTTTTGGAAAACATGGGAAAGGGTTATCACCCCGTGACATTTTTTTGTTGTCTGTGCTCCTCTTCAGAAGATTTCACCTCACTTTTTGTCCCAACGACAATTATTTTGGGAAAATTTGGGGTTTTTAGTGAAACAAGGAGATAAAGCATCAATGGAAAGGAGAAAAGTTTTTCACATATTAACTCTTACAGGAGAGAATTTCCCTTCCTATGGGGTAGATTTCATCTCACTTCCTGTTGTCTCCTTTTGTTTGCAAGTAGGAGTCATTTGTAAGTTGGATGTTTGAAAGTAGGGGCCTGCCCTACATACTCAGCAGAAATTTGGGCCTTAGGTGTTGTTGTAGCCTCGACACTATAACCCCTTACAGGGCCCTGCTGTGAAATATTAGATCAAGAATTGTAATTACATGCCCCTGTTGAACAAGGCCAGAAAAATTGGGCCTTTGGTGATGGTGGTGCTGGTGCCACAACACTGTAAGTCCTCACAGTTACTCTTGGTGGGCGCTGGAAGGGGCCCTGCTGTGAAATATTAAATCAAGAATTGTAATTACATGCCCCTGTTGAACAGGGGCTGAAAAATGTTGCCTTTGGTGGTGGTGGTGGTGCTGGTGCTGGTGCCACAACACTGTAAGTCCTCACAGTTAATCTTGGTGGTTGCAGAAACAGGCCCTGCTGTGAAATATTCTTTTTTTTTTTTTTTTTTATCCACATCAGCGAACAAAGCTGGAGGGCAGAATCAGCTTAACATTCATTAACTGTCGCCTTCGCCAATTCACATCATTGTGGTATATGCTTTTCCTCTTTACCAATTACGAAAACACAATATGAAGCTTTATTAAATTAACATGCAAAAAAGCCATAATTACTTCTTCTCAAATACCCATTTTTATCAAACAAGAGCAATGAGACAAGAAAACCCTGACCCTTGCTAACTGGAATATCTAAACTAGTATTACAATAAAAATACCACGAACCACCCTACAGAAAAAAACAAAAAAATTAAACCAAAGAAGAGTAAGAGAAGAGAACCAAGCTGGTGGGCCACCCACGCCCACTCCCTAATGGTAAAGCCAATTTTGTACATACCAGTATAAGGACATAGTTACCCACCTTCCCTCCCTCCCCCCCTAAGCAACCCTCCCCCCCCTTCCCCAAACACTACCTAGGATAATTACATACTCAAAAACAAAATTTACATACTTTCTACTTTTACCTACAATGATTTATTGATCCAACCACCCTAATCACCCGGTACCGTGACAAATTCATCATTTCTATTGGCCTTGCCATATCAAAGCTATGACCCGCTCAGCTGCACTCCAAACTCTCCAATGGAGTGGCCCACCTTTTCCCCCCACGGCTTCCACATTCTATCAAATTCCTGGAGATTACCTCTCCTAATATATTCCAATCTTTCCCTACACAAGGTCTCACTAAGTGTATCAATCCAGTCTTTCACAGTCGGGGGATCCTTTGATTGCCATCTTAAAGCTATAATTTTCCTAGCTTGGAACAAGCCTCTCGAGATGGCCAGTGTGGTGCTCCTCCTCTCCCCCTCTACCCGTCTATAGCCCAAGATACATGCCACAGCCTCCCTTTTCACTACTGTGCCAAAAATATCTCCCAAGCTGTTAGTCACCCCCTCCCAGTACCGAAACAGCTTGGGGCACCTCCACATCATGTGGATGAGATCCCCAGTCTCCCGGCATCTGGGACAGCTATCATTGGGTCTTCTGCCAAACTTAAAGAGGCCTTTTGGTGTGTAATAAGCTCTGTTTAGCAGCATCAAATGCGAGATCTTCTGTGGAGGGGCCACCGAAACCAATGGCCCCAGCTCCAGAATCCTCTTCCATTGTTCCTGGGTCAGTACTCCTATATCCCCTTCCCATTTAGCTCTTACACTCTGGAGCAGCCCCCCCCTGTTATCTGAGTTGCTTAGTTGACTGTAGATCTTAGAAATTAACCCCCTAGTGGGGACTACCTGAAGTATGTTTTGAAATAGGAGCATTACTTGCCATTTTAAAGGCCGATCCCTAAATTAAGCTTTGAGGGCATGTTCTATCTGGCCATATGCAATAAAAAAGCTCTGTGGTATCTTAAATTCCCTTACCAACTCTGGGAATTTCTTTAGAGTGTTACCTGTATAAAGTTGTCTTAACCTTTTAATGCCAAAATTCTCCCACCCTCTAGCTTTACCAATTTTAAGAATCTCTTGTAGGTTGCGATTATTCCAGATAGGGGTATAATCTGTAAACCCCTCATACCTCATCAGTTTCTTAACTGTTTTCCAAAGCCTAGCTAACAATTTAATTGTTGGAGATTCATGGTGAAACATGTCTGCCTCCAAGGTTTCAACTAACGTATTATGCAGGGCGCTTGTCAATAGTAGCCTTCCATTTGGGGTGCCACCCTCCGGGATCCCACACCCCATTAATTGCTGCAGCTGAGAGGCAAGAAAATAACGCTCTGGATGTGGGAGGGCAAAGCCCCCCTCCCGAGTGGGAAGCTGAAGTACGGATAATCGTATCCTGGCCTGTCTCCCTTTCCATATCAGTTCCCTAAAAAGAGCCTCAATTCTTTTAAACCAACTCTTGCAAATCCACACTGGGGAATTATGCAAGACATACAGCAATTGAGGCATCCAAATCACTTTTATTAAACTGCATCTTCCTGCAACTGACAAAGGGAGTCGTCTCCATATCCCTATCTTTTGTTTAAATTTTTTCAAGAGTGGGACAAGGTTTTTAATAATATATTGGTTAGGATCCTTCGTCAAAACGACTCCCAGGTACTTCAATGCTTCCACATTTGCCACCTGGGGGAGTCCATGTACTGTTAGCGCACCTATGGGGTCTATTGGTAAAAACTCGGACTTCTCTCAATTTATTTCCAACCCAGAAAAGCTGCCAAATTCCTCCACTATTCTCATTGCTCCCATCACTAAGTTCCTAGTATCTCCCAAAAAAAGTAATATGTCATCCGCATAAAGCGCTATCCTTTCTTCGCTCAATCTTCTCTGGAAGCCAGTTATCTCATGGCTCTCTCTTATGGAGATAGCCAGGGGTTCCATCACCAGTGCAAAAAGCATTGGAGAGAGTGGGCACCCCTGTCTTGTCCCCCGCCCCAGCTCAAACCAGTCCGACAACTCATTATTGATTTTTACTCTTGCCTTAGGGCTGGTATAGAGCATTTTAATCCAGCCAACAAAGGAAGGACCAAATCCAAATTTCCCCAGCACACGCTGTTGTATATGTTGTAATATGTTAACCGATTTATGTGGGACATTGTTGTGTGTATGTACACATGCAGTCAATGTTGACCAGGCCAGAATGACAATGACAGAATGGTTGATTTGTCCAACTGAATTTTAACAGCTGAAGACTCTTTGATGTGTTAATCTTATGCAAGTCTATTTGAACATCTCAAAGGGGTATTCAGCTGGTATCTGTTAATCTAATCTAATTACACATATCTAAAGGGGACTTGTTGATGTTGATATGCGGGAGTGCAAATTGGGGTGGTTTATGACTGCAGCTGTTCACGGCTGGGGGTTATTGTCTATTTGATAGACTAAAGCTTATCAAAGTCCTAAATTGAAGCGGCCAATCAAATTGCTCAGCCATTCAATGCCTGGTGAATATAACATGGCATTCAGTCTATAGTTTTGGGGGAGGCTTGTCTGTGTATGCACACAGACCTAAGACATGGGACTTTGAATTATATACTCTGTCGGGTTTTTTTGTCATCTGTGGACTTTGGACTTTGTTCTGTGTTGGAAGTCAATAAAGTGCATCTCTCTGGAAGAATTGGGTTGCTGCGGAAGAGTACTTACATCATCATCATTATAATACCTAAATATTAATTATCATACCCACTCTACATCATATCACCCAATACATATTTATACCTGATCACTGCACTGGTGCCGTTCAAGTGACCAGAAGAGCATTTTCGGACTTAGTAACAGAAGTCGGTGGTGACAACAATCCTGTGAGGTGGACAGAAGTCTGATGAAGAACCAAGAGCTGTGCTGTGACTCTAATGTCTGGTTGTGACATAAATGAGTCTGATCTACAAATTTAAACAAGTTGGGAACCCCAGAATTATTCTCTAGAGACTGGAAACAACAACAAAAAAAGGACTGTGTCTTGTACCAGAAGACCTGAACTGGAAGATGAAGAGTAACTAATGCGGTGAGTAAAATATTTCCTTTTTTTTTAATTATTAGTAATATAGTCAAAATGCTTACTCAGTGTGAAGCTAGTGTCAGTTCTGATAAAGTTAACAGATGGGTATTAAAATGTATTAAGCGCCATGGCAGTCCTTATGAAATTCCAGAAAAATGTAAGCAGACATGGACGATGATGAAGGAATTTTTAGAGAAAAATGTTTTTGATAGCAAAATTTCAGAAAGTAAAAGAAAAGGTTGTATTATACAGGGCTTGTTATCTTGCTGTCTAACAATGGAAAGTTCTTTGAATTATAAGGTTGAGTAAATTACCAGACACTGAGACAGTAAATTTAAAATTGCATGCGGTTACCATTGGAGAAGCTTTACTTGAGAAATCTAAACATTGTGATGAATTATCAGAGGAAAATGAGAGATTAAAATTAAGAATTATGGAATTAGAGAAGAGAACTCAGGAATGCAGATATGCATCAAATCTTGGATTCAGCTATCTGCAGCAAAATACAGACACAGACTCTCTATCAAATGAAACAGAACCTCATATTAAATCTGATAATTCACTACCAGCTGCCCCCACTGTGACTACCACAGTTTATAACAATAATAATAATACAGGTGAAGTTCAGCTTGTAATGAAGCCTTTGAAACCAAAATTATTAGACGCAATTCTTAAAGAAATAGGAATGGTTCCATACCATGATTTAAACAGATTTTTAAAATGGTTTTGTGACGTGCAGCAAGTCAGAGATATGTACAATCTCAACCCATCTGACTTAGAAAGAGTTTTGCAACATTCTGTAGGAAGTGGTCTTTGGATGAGAATTAAACAAATCTGTATTCAGCCTCTGAGGACAAGGGACATATTACTGGAATTATTATGTGTTTTGTATGGTGTACGTTCTGATGTTACTATTCATGGGAAGATCCAACAAATGCAAAATGAATCTCCCTATGAATTGTCACACAGGATAGCAACTATTATGGAATTATTGGTCGGTAATAATCTTGCATTTGAGCGTGGGGGCTTGATACATATGAGTATGTTTCTAGATGCATTGCATGAAGATATCAAACAAAATATTTTATTAGTTACCCCAAATCCTCATGATTTAAAAGACATATTGTTGAGAGCAGACCATTTATGGAGAAAGTCAAATGAGCAGGCTGTCAAAATTGATTTAGCCACATTGTTTAGGACAAATACTGAGCATAAAGATCAGAAGATAATATCCTATGATAACACCCAGAGAGGACAAACCGGGTCATACATAGGTGATATTAATATGAAAAACAGAGCTGACCAAAATAATAATAAGAAAAGGTCCAAGACTTGGATACCGTTTTCTCAGTTAAAACAGAAATATGACCACCTGAAGATTGAGTATGACAAGATGAGAGGGGAATGTGATAAATTATTAGAGCAGTTGAAGGGGGTACAAGGTGTCATAAATGCAGAAGATGTACATTCTCCAGATCTGTTTTTGAATGCAGATGACACTTCTCTAGCAGTGGGGGTGAATTAGATTTAAACTGTATATGTGTAAATAGTGTTTTGTTTTTAACTTCAAATAGCGTTTAAAGACCTTGCTAATTAGTTTTGTTGGAGAGTTTTTTTGTCTTTCAGGGACGTCTGAAGATGCTTGCATGTGAATAGCAGAAGCACAGTCTGAAATTGCTGGCTAGTGGGGGAGAATTATGGGAGAAATGCTGAATAGACAATATATCACTATACATGGAATTATAAAGTATTCATGGACTTTCTCGAAATTCATCAAGCAATGGACCTTTTTTTCTTTTTTCTTCAACGCCCTAATTTTTAATTTTTCTCCCTTTTCCTGATATATATTTTGCTTTTCTTTTTTTATTTTTTCTTTATGTTTTATTTCTTGAACTTTATCTTAAAACCAAAGAGAAGCATTTTAACCTAAAATAATTTTCATAACATCTGTACATATTACATAATGCGTATTGATCAATATATTTGACATCTAAGGTGAGATGCTGCACAATGGCTTGGCATAGCATAAATTTTAGTATGTTGGGTGGTTTTCCTAAATTTATAAGAGGGGTGAGTGAAATTCATCACTCTAGTCATGATTTGAAACTTTGTTGATTCAGTTGTTTATAATACGCTAAAGGCTATGACATATATGGATGAAAAAAGACCTTTCTACCTTTCATGGTGAAGATACTTTCAAGAATTTCCACTGCCACTTTGTCTGGATAGAAGATCTGATAAACACTGATGTCAAGCTGATTCTATCTGAACCATCGTGTGGGGGTATATGTATATGTTGATATACCATTCAAGTGTAATTGTGGACTGAATGATCCAAGTAACTGCTTTATTGAAGGCAATTAGTGGTCGGCCTACAGCAAATTACAAAAGCTAATTGTGGCTGGCAATCAACAAATTCTGACACTTGACAGGTACACATCCCAGTCATCATTGTTCAAATAGGAAATGGAAAGAAGCAGATGTGAATTGTAAAATGCTTGCAAGATGGACTCATGAATGTCAAGTGCAAGGAAATAGTTTGCAGTACAGTTAACCTTTTGACCTTGAAAGTGAGTGCTGGTACATTGATAGTTCTTCTTACTATAAAGATGAAAGTAGAGTGTTTGCGTAAAAGCATCTTTAAAAATGGAAAGCTTGAGCCTGGAGATGAGAAAATCCTGGACTTATGTGGATTGGCGTTCCCAGAGCATACCAAGTTTACTTTCAGTGAGATGGTGAGAGATGTGATGAAGTCAGACCAAAGGATGGACTGTGACATCAGCTCGTCTTTGCGCAATATTCAAGATCTTGATGTGATATAATAAGGCCTAACAGCTATATGGGCCACTGACGTTTACCAAATCCTTTTCCAGTCATGGTCTAAAAGTTATATTATCTAATAACTGTTTCATGGGGATATTTTAGAGGCTGACGAAGGGAGATGTAACCAGTTTCAACTTCATATTTTATATAAGCCATTGTAAAGCATCCAGTACCTTAAATCATAATGATATTTTTTGTTGTTTGATTTATGGGTCAGTTCTAGTAGTTAGAACCGACCCAAGTGGGGGTATATGTTGTATATGTTGTAATATGTTAAACGATTTATGTGGGACATTGTTGTGTGTATGTACACATGCAGTCAATGTTGACCAGGCCAGAATGACAATGACAGAATGGTTGATTTGTCCAACTGAATTTTAACAGCTGAAGACTCTTTGATGTGTTAATCTTATGCAAGTCTATTTGAACATCTCAAAAGGGTATTCAGCTGGTATCTGTTAATCTAATCTAATTACACATCTCTAAAGGGGACTTGTTGATGTTGATATGCGGGAGTGCAAATTGGGGTGGTTTATGACTGCAGCTGTTCACGGCTGGGGGTTATTGTCTATTTGATAGACTAAAGCTTATCAAAGTCCTAAATTGAAGCGGCCAATCAAATTGCTCAGCCATTCAATGCCTGGTGAATATAACATGGCATTCAGTCTATAGTTTTGGGGGAGGCTTGTCTGTGTATGCACACAGACCTAAGACATGGGACTTTGAATTATATACTCTGTCGGGTTTTTTTGTCATCTGTGGACTTTGGACTTTGTTCTGTGTTGGAAGTCAATAAAGTGCATCTCTCTGGAAGAATTGGGTTGCTGCGGAAGAGTACTTACATCATCATCATTATAATACCTAAATATTAATTATCATACCCACTCTACATCTATGCACCCATTAATATACCTGATCACTACACACGCCACATATATTCCCATTCCACACTATCAAAGGCCCTAGAAACGTCAAGGGTCATTAGGGCTCTTGACCCCACATTCTCCGTGGGGGACTGTAAGTTCAAGAAAGCCCTTCTGATGTTCAAGCTTGTGGATCTGTTGGCCAAAAACCCTGCCTGGTCCTCATGAATTAATTTATGAATGACACCATTCAGTCTAGCAGCCAGGACCTTGGCCAGGATTTTAGCATCAGTGCATAAAAGGGAAATTGGCCTATAAGCAGCCATGTCTAGGGGGTCTTTCCCCTCTTTCTGTAACACTATAATTGTTGCCTCTAGCATTAATGCAGGCAACTGGCCCCCCTCAGATGCCCCCCCAAAGCTTTCAGCAATTCGGGGATTAATACCTCACCATAATGTTTATAGGCCTCGACTGGAAGACCGTCAGGGCCAGGCTACTTAAGGTTTGTCATACTCGCTATTGCTTGTTGTATTTCTGCAATTGTTATTGGGGTTTCTAGTAAGTCCCTTTCCTCTTGTGACATGGCCGGGATCGGCAACTTCCCCAAGAAGTCCTCCATCTCAGCTTCCTTTCCTTTTTTCTGAGAGTTATACAAGTTTTTAAATTAGTCCCTAAAGGTTTGTACTATTTTTGGGGTACTTGATAGTATATCACCGCTCTGAGATCTAATAGCGAGGACCGTAGATGGAGTAGTATTGGATTTCACCAATTGTGCCAGCACTCTACCCACCCTCTTGCCTTCCACCAAGGATACCTGTCACTGGAGGGACCGCCTAGTCTCTGCCTTCTGCATGATAACTAGCTTATACACTTGTTGTTTATTGTGCCATGCTATTTCCTTCTCCGGGGTTGGGTTTCTAATAAAGTTATTTTCAGCCTCAAGTGCTTCCCTTAGGGCGTTCTCTTCCCTGCTTCTAGCCTCTTTATTAAATTTGGCCATCTGTTGTATTAAGGCCCCCCTAAGGAAGGCCTTAAGAGCGTCCCATAGCACAGTGGGTGACACCGTTCCCTGATTGAATCCTACAAACTCTCTCAGAGTAGGGACCCCCCCGTCTGCTTTAATAACTTCAAACCAGTGTGGGCTTATTCTCCACTCCTTTTGAGATCTATTTCCTCCTAGGTTTAATGTAACTACCACGGGGGAGTGATCTGAGATACCTCTTGGCCCAAAAAAAATTTTCTCTAGACACTGAAGTGCTCTATCATTTCCCAGGACCAGGTCTATCCTTGAGAGTGCTGAGTGTGACACTGAGCGACACGTATACTCTAACACACCCGGGTTCCGCACCCTCCACAAGTCCACCATCCCCACTTCATCCAAAAATTGACTTGGCCGACACTTCTCAGTATACTCTGAGTGAGTTTGTACCGGGAATCGGTCCAACCTCCTGTCTAAGATCTCATTGAAGTCCCCTACAGCTATTATCGGTATCTCTTTCTTGTCTATCAGGAATTCATTCAATTTAAGCATAACATCTAAATTAAACGGTGGCGGAATATATATATTTGCCACCACATACATATCGCAGTCAATAGAACAGAGTAAAAAAATGTATCGGCCCTTTTCGTCAATCCTGGACTGCCTGCAGGAAAATTTCACCCCTGTTTTCACCAAGATACTTACACCCCTACTATACGAAGAGTGAACCGAATAAAATTGGCATTGAAATTTTTGCGACTGTAGATGCCTGGCTGTATCCTTGGTTAAGTGAGTTTCCTGCAGGCAGACCAGGTCTACCCCAAAGCTCTCCATCACAGTGAGCACTGCCATCTTTTTGAGCGGAGTCCCTAGGCCCCTAACATTCCAAGAACCTATTTTCACGGTTTTAACCTGCATCTAACCATTAAAAATCATAAAATGCCCAGATGTACACCACTGTATAACACTGAGTGCGAAGTTTCCTGCGCCCTGCAACCCAAAAAAGTGGTTTTAACCAGCGAAGACCGTATTTCATCTAACTGTTTAAACATTAGTGATTCTAAGAGTGTGTAGACAAAGCCACGCCAACACAGCCTTAATACATAAGTAAAGAAAAAAAAAGAAACAAAAGTGCTTTTCAAGTGCAAAATTAAAGAGCCAGTTTCCTGTCATCCTGTCTATATGTGTAAACCCGGGACCAACCTGGGTGTATTCCAAAAGTGTATATACTTCCTGTGAGTATTTTACCAGAAAGAGAAAAAAAAAAGCTGCCCCAACCCCCTCCCACCCCTCTCCCACCCCCCTCCCACCCCCCTTCCATCCCCCCTCCCAACCCCCCACCACCTAACTAGGTGAACCCCCTGGGGGTTAACCGTGACCATTACCCAACCAACCAGTACTAATACCACACCTTGACTCCTAATAACCCTTCCCATTCACCACCTCACAAACGGATGCTAGTGTGCCCCTGCCCCCCCTCCCCCGCCCCCTACATGACCCGAAACATTAGCAGGGTATACAAAACAACAACAAAAAGAAACAGAAACCATATATATCCCAATGAACTGGTATAACCCTTGACCCTCTACAGGGAGCTTAAAAATTTCTCCCTATTCTCCTCGAGCCACTTCTCCACCCCGGTAGGGGAGTCAAAGAACAGAGTCTTCCCCAAAGCTGTCACCCGCAGCCTTGCTGGGTAGAGGAGGGCATACCGAAGATTAAATTTTTGTAGGGTGCGTTTTGACTGAATAAACTCTGCCCTATGCTTCTGTAAGTCTGGTGAAAAGTCGGCATAAAAACATAATTTAGCGCCCTTAAAGGAGACATTTCCTGCTCCCCTTATTTTTCAAAGCAGCGCCACTTTGTCCTTATAGTTGAGAAACCTCATGAGTAGAGGTCTAGGAAAACCCCCAGCCGGAGGCGCCCTGAAGGGAACCCTGGGCTCTTACAATTGCAAAAGAGGTTAAAAATGATTCTCTCCCAAACAGGTCCACCAGCCACTTTTCTAGGAATTCCGTCGGGTCAGCGCCCTCACTTTTTTCCGGTAGCCCCACCAGCCTCACATTGTCCCTTCGGCTCCTATTCTCCATTTCGTCCAATTTGGAGGCTTGCTTGGATATCTGTTCCTTCCTTCATCCATTTCATTTCTTTTATAAGTGGGGAGATGTCATCTTCCAGTAGGCCTACTCTTTCTTCCAATGCTGTTGTTCTCTCTGCCGTTTTCTGTAGATCTTGCCTAACCAGCAACAGATCCGCTTTTACTCCCTTCATCTGCTCACAGAGTTCTTTTAGCGAGGTGTTACATACCCCTACTGCCATGAATACATCCGTTAAAGTTGGCTCTTTCTCTAAGGGCAAGTTTGGGTCAGTAGTGACCTCTGTATTTGCATTTGTGTTTTGATCACTTGACCCTGATCCTTTATTGCTGTGTGTTTTAGTAAACTGAGTCACTGGGGTGGCTCCGGATGGCTGTAACTGGGGCTGGCTCTGGCCCTGACTCTTCCTATCCAGTGCCCCCCTGGTGTGTTTTTAACTGTGACCCCTTCTTTGGGGGAGTCACAGCGGGGGTATGAGCATATTGCTCTAGTCTCGCCACTGCTGACGCTGCTGCTGAGGGCTGCGGGTTTTTATCTTTGGCAGAGCGTAAACTCTGCATCCTGCACTCTTTTAGAAATAGATTGGTTACACCCAGGCAAGAGGATCTTATAACCAAAAAGAAAAACTCCCGGGTATTGTCCCCACAGTCCCCACTGTCCCTGGACCAGACAAAGCCCAAACAGAACAATGTACTCGATATGTGTTAAGTCCTTTTCCCCACAGAGATCCTTATCATGCAATCAGAGTTAGTAAAGCAAAATACTGACATGGATAGCAGACTTAGGTTTTGCAGGAGAAAAAAAAATCACACTGTCAGGGGTTAATCTGAGCCAACAGCAGCCTGAATCACTTGGCATGAGGAGTGGTTTTATATGTGAAAATCCACTTACTATATCCGTATAGGGATCCTATGGGTCACCAACTGACAGTGTACACACTGGGAGACTAAGCACAGCTAGCCATCTCTCACCTTACTCGGGTCGCTATCCGAGTGACATCCGACTGCATGTAGTGAGAGATGTCACTCCTGTAGTTTCTTCAGCAAGCACAGCCAGTGGAGAGCGAGGGGAACTAGGGGAGGAATCAAAAAGCAGCGCGAAGGTCTCTCTCCACGCTCACTGACAGCGACCGTCCTCCATGCGCATATCACCAAGGAGAGCGCCCGTCTATCCAAGGGAGTGGAGCGGGGAGTGGGGGAGACCACACAGCGTCCTCACGCTCACTCACCCACACCATACCGCACCGCTGCACACCTGCTGTGAAATATTCAATAAAGAATTGTAATTACATGCCCCTGTTGAACAGGGGCTGAAAGATTGGGCCTTTGGTGGTGGTGGTGCTGGTGCCACAACACTATAAGTCCTCACAGTTGATCTTGGTTGGTGCAGAAACGGGCCCTGCTGTGAAATATTAGATCAAGAATTCTAATTACACGGCCCTGTTAAACAGGGGCTGAAAAATTGGGCCTTAGGCACTGGTGCTGTTGCCACAACACTGCAACCCCTCACAGATACCCTAGTTGGAACGCAGTAACGAGCCCTGCTGCAAAGTATTGCATCAAAAATTGTAATTACACGCCCCTGTTAAACAGGGGCTGAAAAATTGGGCCTTAGTCACTGGTGCTGGTGCCACAACACTGCAACCCCTCACAGATACTCTAGTTGAAGCGCAGGAACTAGCCCTGCTGCAAAGAATTGCATCAAAAATTGTAATTACATGCCCCTGTTAAACAGGGGCTGAAAAATTAGGCCTTAGGCACTGGTGGCGGTGCCCAGAACCAAAAATGTTCTTACAAGCTATCAGCATGATCATTCAGGAGGAAGAGGATAATTACTCAGCAAAAAAGGACAGATACTCAGCATCAGCATAGGCAGTCTTTGAAGGGATCTGACATTTCAAAAAAAAAATATTTGGTTACATCAGCATCAGGTGCTTGGTAGCTGGTGGTGATCCAAGACTGATTCATTTTTATGAAGGTCAGTCGATCGACCGAGTCGGTGAACAGACGCACCCTGTGATCGGTTACAAAGCCTCCAGCAGCACTGAATGTGCGTTCTGAAAGAACGCTGGATGCAGGACAGGCCAGTAGCTCAATTGCATACTGTGCAAGCTCTGGCCAGTGATCCATCCTCAAGACCCAGTAACCCAGAGGATTTTCGGTGGGAAAGGTATCCAAGTCAGATCTTGCCCCTAGGTATTCCTGCACCATGTAAAACAGACGCTGGCGATGGTTGCTGGAACCGATCATACCTTGGGGCTGCGGACTAAAAAATTGTCTGAACGCATCGGTCAGATGGCCACCTTCTCCACCGCTCCTTCTTTGACTGACCGAAGCCTCAGCAACACGTTGTCCAGAAACAGGAGTTTGTAACCTCCCAGTCTCTGGGAACGCGTTGCACAGACCTTTCTGCAAGGCCTCCCGAAGATGTTTCATCCTCTGCTCCCTCTGAGATGGCAAGATAAGGTCTGCAACCTTACCCTTGTAACGTGGATCAAGGAGGGTTACCAGCCAGTATTGGTCCTTCTTCTTGATACCACAAATACGAGGATCCTTCCGCAGGCTTTGCAGGATCAGGGAGGCCATGCAGCGTAGGTTTGCTGAGGCATTCGGTCTGGAGTCCTCTGGGTCACTAAGGATGACATGGTCTGCAGCCACCTCCTCCCAGCCACGTACAAGTCCATGTGTTTCTTGGGACTGATCCCTTTAAGACTGCTGCTGATGCTGAGTGCCAGGCTCCACCTCCATACTGACACAATCCTCCTCCTCCTCCTCCTTCTCCTCCTCCTCCTCCTCCTCCTCTTCCTGTGTGATCGGCGGGCAAGCAGGAACACTGTCTGGATAAAGGGAGCCTTGAGAGCTAAGGAAGTCCTCCTCTTCCTGCCTCTGTTCTGCCTCAAGTGCCCTGTCCATTATTCCACGCAGCGTGTGCTCCAACAGGTGGACAAGGAGGACAGTGTCACTAATGCATGCACTGTCACTGCTCACCATCCTTGTGGCCTCCTCAAATGGTGACAGGACAGTGCATGCATCCCTGATCATGGCCCACAACAAGAAACAAAAAACAAGCTCCCCTGACCCTGTCCTGGTGCCATAGTCGCACAGGTACTCATTGATGGCCCTCTGCTGCGTGTGAAGCCACTGCAGCATGGCCAACGTTGAGTTCCACCTGGTGGGCATGTCACAGATTAGGCGGTTCTTGGGCAGGTTAAACTCCTTTTGGAGGTCTGCCAGCCGAGCACTGGCATTATATGACCAGCGGAAATGCACACAGACTTTCCTGGCCTGCCTCAGGACATCCTGTAAGCCCGGGTACCTGCCCAAGAACTGCTGCACCACCAAGTTAAGGACGTGAGCCAAACAGGGCACATGGGTCAGTTGTCCCTGTCGGAGGGCGGAGAGGAGGTTGGTGCCATTGTTGCAAACCACCATTCCTGCCTTAACTTGGCATGGCGTCAACCACCTCTGAACCTACCCCTGCAGAGCTGACAGAAGCTCTGCCCCAGTATGGCTCCTGTCCCCAAAGCACACCAGCTCAAGCACCGCATGGCATCTTTTGGCCTGCGTACTTGCGTAGCCCCTTGGACGCCTACGGAGCACCGCTGGTTCCTGAGGACAAAGCACAGGAAGAGGCCATGGAGGAAGAAGAAGAGGAGGGGGTGGAGGAGAGAGGTGTGTCACAATCATTAGTAGTGGCATTTTGGAGGCGTGGTGGCGGAACAACCACCAACACTACTGCACCTTGTCCTGCATCCTTCCCAGTTGGCAGCAGAGTGAACCAATGCGCCATGAAACTTAGGTAACGTCCCTGTCCATGCCTGCTGGACCATGAGTCAGCGGTAATATGCACCTTACCGCTGACCGCCCTGTCCAGAAAGGTCAAGACATTGCCTTCCACATGCCGGTAGAGAGCCAAAATTGCCTTCCGTGAGAAGAAGTGGCGTTTGGGTACCTGCCACTGAGGAACCGCACATTCCACAAATTCACGGAAGGGGGCAGAGTCTACCAACTGAAAAGGTAGCCAAGCTAGCATTCAACCGCTGGGCATGTGGATGGCTGGGAGAGAACTTCTTTCGGTGGTGCAGCAGCTGGGGCAGGGAAATTTGCCTGGTACAATCTGACGTCGGTGTACCGAAAGCAGATTGCCCCCAAGTACTTGGCTGTGACACACCTAATTCTACACCTTCATTCCTCTCAGTGCAGGTCTCAGAGAGGACTGAAGGCATAGTGGGGTTGGAGATCTCAGCTGATGAGGAGCAAGGAGAGGTCCTCTTTGTTCTTTGGTGTGGGTCTTTTAGATACGCTTGCCAATGAACTGCATGGCAGGTCAACATATGTCTAGTCAAGCATGTGGTGCCCAAACGGGAGATGTTTTGGCCACGCGAGATACGCTTGAGACATATGTTGCAAATAGCAGCGGTGCGATCTGATGCACTCGTCTCAAAAAAGGCCCACACCAAAGAACTTTTGGAATAACACGCAGAGACAGCAGCGCCCTGCACATGCGGAGCTTTGCGGTGTGATGCAGTCAGTGTGCTGCCCTTAACTGAGGCTGCGAGGAAAGCTGGCTGGAGGCTGACTGGCTCCTGTTCTGTAACAAAGGAGGAGAAGTGGAATGGATACCTAGTGGGGATTTTTACTACATCAAGGGACAGGAAGTCCCCACCTCCTTGTATGCAAGCAGCTGCCTTTAGGACTGGGACGCGTGGAAGAAAACTGGCACCCACACAACCGGAATGAC
The DNA here is from genome assembly GCF_042186555.1 of Aquarana catesbeiana. NCBI lineage: Eukaryota > Metazoa > Chordata > Amphibia > Anura > Ranidae > Aquarana > Aquarana catesbeiana. The sequence goes on from NC_133327.1 coordinate 213,511,600, forward strand.
AGGATCAACATCACACGCTCGTACCCCTGCAGGGGTGGGGTGCTCCGGTGAGTGCAACCACATTGGGGGGTGACTACCAGTAATTACAGCATGGCTCTTTACCATTAAAGAAGAACTCTTTGCACAATTTCTATGGGGTTTTGGTGCATGGCACATTATATTACTATTATGAACATTTTGCATCAAATAGTATATGGGATTTTCTTTGATATATAGTTGTGGTTTTTACACATTATTAATGATTGATTATTGTAAATGGTTTTTGCACACCAATGCACTATGGTTTGATAACCACAGCTTTTGGCACTTGTCACTTTATATTTATTAATTAGAAGATTTATATATGTTATATAATGGTGTTGATTTAATATTTGTGTTATCCTTTGCACATATAGTAGCAAATTTTCTTTATCACCAATTAAGGATCTTTTACCAAAATAGGCATATATTGTTATTGTCTTTGGTAGTTTTGAATCAGAACAAAAGCATTTTTTTTCACTTCTAAAATTCTTTTCACTTCAAAATAGTAATTATATTATACACTTGAGCACTTGTTTAATTTACAAGCCACACCCTTAATTTTAACACAGCGCCACTCCTTATACTTTGATCTTCAGTGTGCTGCCCTTAGGCTGGTCCCTGGAGGGCATTCTGCCTCGTTGGTGATGTGTCTCCTCCTCCTCCTCTCTCCTATCAGGCACCCATGTTGAGTCAGTGACCTCATCATCCCCTCCCTCCTCATCACTGGAGCAAACCTGGCAGTATGCTGCAGCAGGGGGAGCATGACTGCCAGATTGCTGTCCTTCTTGGGCACTCCCTCTCGTTACTGGCTTCATCTAGCTCAGTATCATTATCAGAGCCTTCTAAATGTTGGGCATCCTCCTGGAGCATGTACCCAACACTGTGGTCAAACAGTTCGAGGGACTCCTCAGGAGGACATGGTGGGGCTAGGGAAGGAGTCACTGATGCCATTCAGCTAAGGGAAGAGGCCGCGTTGGCAGCTGCTTTGCCAAAGTACCCTGATCATGGGTGAGAGAGGATGAGGAGGATGAGGACGGCTTGGTCATCCACTCGACCAAGTCTTCCGCATGTTGCGGCTCAACACGGCCAGCTGCCAAAAAAAAGGCCAAGCATGTCCCACGGCCACGTGCTGATGAGGATGCACCATCTCCACGACCAGCACTGTTGCCTGTAGACACATAGCCTGCTTGCCCTCTTTTATTGGCTTGTGACTGTCTGCCTCTCCTTGTTGGCCTTCCAGACATACTAATGGCCTGCAGTGAGATGTAGCTGCACTAAGCTAGGATTTATATATATATATATATATATATATATATAGCAAAATCAATCAAACTGCCTGCCTGTAGTATGAGAACACCACCAATCTTCTACAGGTAGCTTCAGGTAGCTTTAGATGAACACTGTGCAGAGGTCACACTACACTAACTTGTAGCTTTAGCTGAACACTGTGCAGAGGATGCACTACACCAACGTTAAAATAATGTAGCTGCCTGCGGTAGTGATAGGATCAGGAAAACACCATCAACCTTCTACAGATAGCTTTAGCTGAACACTGTGAAGAGGACGCACTACACTAACATTAAAATAATATAGCTGCCTGCGGTAGTGATAGGATCAGGAAAACACCACCAACCTTCTACAGATAGCTTTAGCTGAACACTGTGAAGAGGACGCACTACACTAACGTTAAAATAATGTAGCTGCCTGCGGTACTGATAGGATCAGGAAAACACCACCAACCTTCTACAGATAGCTTTAGCTGGACACTGTGCAGAGGTCGCACTAGACTAACGTGTAAATAATGTAGCTGCCTGCGGTAGTGATAGGATCAGGAAAACACCACCAACCTTCTACAGATAGCTTTAGCTGAACACTGTGCAGAGGACGCACTACACTAATGTTAAAAGAATGTAGCTACTTGCGGTAGTGATAGGATCAGGAAAACACCACCAACCTTCTACAGGTAGCTTTAGCTGAAAACTGTGCAGAGGTCTCACTACACTAACTTGTAGCTTTAGCTGAACACTGTTCAGAGGACGCACTACACTAACTTGTAGCTTTAGCTGAACACTGTGCAGAGGTCGCACTACACTAATTTGTAGCTTTAGCTGAACACTGTGAGGAGGACGCACTACACTAACTTGTAGCTTTAGCTGAACACTGTGAGGAGGACGCACTACACTAACTTGTAGCTTTAGCTGATCAATGTGCACTATACTAACTTGTAGCTTTAGTTGAACACTGTTCAGAGGACGCACTACACTAACTTGTAGCTTTAGCTGAACACTGTGCAGAGGTCACACTAAACTAACTTGTAGCTTTAGCTGAACACTGTTCAGAGGACGCACTACACTAACTTGTTGCTTTAGTTGAACACTGTGAGGAGGATGCACTACACTAACTTGTAGCTTTAGCTGAACGCTGTGCAGAGGTCACACTAAACTAACTTGTAGCTTTAGCTGAACACTGTGAGGAGGACGCACTACACTAACTTGTAGCTTTAGCTGAACACTGTGCAGAGGTCACACTAAACTAACTTGTAGCTTTAAATGAACACTGTTCAGAGGACACACTACACTAACTTGTAGCTTTAGCTGAACACTGTAAGAAGGACGCACTACACTAACTTGTAGCTTTAGCTGAACACTGTTCAGAGGATGCACTACACTAACTTGTAGTTTTAGCTGAACACTGTGAGGAGGACGCACTGCACTAACTTGTAGCTTTAGCTGAACACTGTGCAGAGGTCACACTAAACTAACTTGTAGCTTTAGTTGAACACTATGAGGAGGATGCACTACACTAACTTGTAGCTTTAGCTGAACACTGTGCAGAGGTCACACTAAACTAACTTGCAGCTTTAGCTGAACACTTTGAGGAGGACGCACTACACTAACTGTAAATAGTCTAGCTGCCTGACTGTGGTACTAATAGGATCAAACGAACATCAGCAATTTTCTTCAGGTAGCTGTAAATACTGCAACAACACAAGCCTGCCTGTCAGTAGGAAGATAACATGAATGGATCTAGCTAAACTGAATACAGTGTATATATATATATATATATATATATATATATATATATATATATATATATATATATATACAACACCTGGGATGCATATATATATACACAATACACTGTAAGTGCAGCTAACTGACTGGCTGTCCTGCCTAATCTATCTAACTTAAATCAAATGACACTGTCTCTCTCTCTGTCTATCTCTGTCTCTCCGTGCAGGCAGCCTTATATAGTGTGGGACGTGTTCTAAACCCCCTGAGCCATAATTGGCCAAAGCCAAAAAACCCTGGCTTTGACCAATTACAGCTCTCTCTACAGACGGCGCTGTGATTGGCCAAGCATGCGGGTCATAGTGCATGCTTGGCCAATCACACGAAGCCCATCCCTACTGATCACCATTTTTATCACATTCATTAGTTGCATTTTTTTATATTATCACCTAGTGGTATTTCACACTACATTAATGGTATGGGTCTGTTGTTTATTTTATATAGGTAGCGCCATATTACTCTTAATTTTATTTTTATTCACACTCTAGTCTCCTTTTGGGGACCTAGCAGGGTAGTCTGCACACCTATTGCCCTTTAGACCTAAGCGCGGATTTTTCATCTTATTTTATATTTCCAGGTTAACAATTGTACAAATTGCTTGATACTCTTGACATATCAAATTATGTATTGTGTATATGCCATGTGACATCTTGTTTATTCCATTACATGATACACCTTACGGAAGTATTGTTATTCATATACAGTACTTCTATAACTACAGTATCTCACAAAAGTCAGTATACCCCTCACATTTTTGTAAATATTTTATTATATCTTTTCATGTTACAACACTGAAGAAATGACACTTTACTACAATTTAAAGTAGTGAGTGTACAGCTTGTATAACAGTGTAAATTTCCTGTCCCCTCAAAATAACTCAACACACAGCCATTAATGTCTAAACACTGGCAACAAAGTGAGTACACCGCTGAGTGAAAATGTCCAAATTGTGCCCAATTAGCCATTTTCCCTCCCCGGTGTCATGTGACTCATTAGTGTTATAAGTTTTCAGGTGTGAATGGGAAGTGGGTGTGTTAAATTTGGTGTTATCACTCTCACTCTCTCATACTGGTCACTGGAAGTTCAACATGGCACCCCATGGCAAAGAACTCTCTAATGATCTGAAAAAAAGAATTGTTGCTCTACATAAAGATGACATAGGCTATAAGAAGATGTCCAATACCCTGAAACTGAGCTGCAGCACGGTGGCCAAGTCCATACATTGGTTTAACAGGACAGGTTCCACTCAGAACAGGCCTCGCCATGGTCAACTAAAGAAGTTGAGTGCACATGCTCAGCATCATATCCAGAGGTTATCTTTGGGAAACAGACATATGAGTGCTGCCACCATTGCTGCAGAGGTTGAAGGGGAAGGGGGGGGGGTCAGCCTGTCAGTGCTTAGACCATACGCCACACACTGCATCAAATTGGTCTACATGGCTGTCTTCCCAGAAGGAAGGCTCTTCTAAAGATGATGCACAAGAAAGCCTGCAAACAGTTGCTGAAGACAAGCAGACTAAGGACATGGATTACTGGAACCATGTCCTGTGGTTTGATGAGACCAAGATAAACGTATGTGGTTCAGATGGTGTCAAACATGTGTGGCGGCAATCAGGTGAGAGTACAAAGACAAGTGTGTCTTGCCTACATTCAAGCATGGTGGTGGGATTGTCATGGTCTGGGGCTGCATGAGTGCTGCCAGCACTGGGGAGCTACAGTTCATTGAAGGAACCATGAATACCAACATGTACTGTGACATACTAAAGTGGAGCAAGATCCCCTCTCTTCGGAGACTGGGCCACAGGGCAGCATTCCAACATGATAATGACCCCAAACACATCTCCAAGACAACTACTGTCTTGCTAAAAAAGCTGAGGGTAAAGGTGATAGACTGACCACGAATGTCTCCAGACCTAAACCCTATTGAGCATCTGTGGGGCATCCTCAAACAGAAGGTGGAGGAGTGCAAGGCCTTTAATATCCACCAGCTCCACAATGTTGTCGTGGAGGAGTGGAAGAGGACTCCAGTGAAAACCTGTGAAGCTCTGGTGAACTCCATGCCCAAGAGGGTTAAAGCAGTGCTGTAAAATAAAGGTGGCCACACAAAATATTGACACTTTGGGTCCAATTTGAACATTTTCACTTAGGGGTGTACTCACTTTTGTTGCCAGTGGTTTAGACACTGTTATACAAGCTGTACTACTTTACATTGTAGCAAAGTATCATTTCTTCACTGTTGTCACATGAAAAGATATAATAAAATATTTGCAAAAATATGAGGGGTGTACTCACTTTTGTGAGATACTGTAATAAAGAAATAAAGGTAAAACATTACTAACATTATCTCAACAGTATCCATTAACCTAGGTACTAAAGATGAAGTACAAAGAAAATGTTATGTGTGGGGACTCATTGATGAAGAAAGGAGCTGGCTCACCAAGGCATGGGTCGAGTGGACAATTTTTAACCGCATTTTGATGACTGGAGGCTTCCATTTAATCAAAAAGCCTTTTTTGTGAAATATCTGGGATCGAAGAGATTGTAAACTGATTTAGTTAGATAGAATGTCTTTTTTTAGACAGTATGCATAGATGTTCAAATTTGGTCAGAGAGAAATCTGATCTGGCTTTTTGAGGGGGTAGCTTGCTGTAATATTAGTAGGCTAAGAGAGGGCATGAATGTCCCATAAGTTGAGTCACGCAGGAGAGAGTTTAACCACTTCAGCCCCAGAAGATTTTCCCTCTTAATGACATTTTTGCGATATGGCACTGTGTCACTTTAACTGACAATTGTGCGGTAGTGCGACGTTGTACCCAAGCAAAATTGACATCCTTTTTTTCCAACACATAGAGCTTTCTTTTGGTGGTATTTGATCACCTCTCCGTTTTCTATTTTTTGGGCTATAAACAAAAAAAGAGCAACAATTTTGAAAACAAATCAATATTTTTTACTTTTTGCTATAATAAATATCTCCAATTTTTTTTCTAAAAGCTAATTTCTTCATATGTTTAGGCCAATTTGTATTCTTCTACATATTTTTGGTTAAAAAAAACCCTGCAATAAGCTTATATTGATTGGTTTGCACAAAAGTTATAACGTCTACAAAATAGGGAATAGATTTATGGCATTTTTATCATTATTATTTTTTTTACTATTAATGGTGGCAATCTGCAGTTTTTTGTGGGACTGCAACATTGCAGTGAACAGATCGGACACTTTTGACACTTTTTTGGCACCATTGACATTTATACAGTGATCAGTGATATAAAAATACACTGATTACTGTGTAAATATCACTGGTAGGGAAGGGGTTAACACTAGGGGGCTATCAAAGGGTTAAATGTGTGTGTTTCTAACTGTGTGGGGAAGGACTAACTGGAGGAGGAGACATATTGCTGTTTGTAATTACTAAGAACAGCAGCTCTGTCTCTCCTCTCCTGTCAGAACGGGATTTGATACACAAATCCCCATTCTGGCTCTCGTTCCCATGACAGCAGGTGGCCAGTGGTCCTCACACCCACCTGCCATGCGCATCGGGTCCCCCACTGTGCAGCGTGCGTGCGTGTGCCTGCTATGGCCCTTAAAGGCGTTGACGTACTTCTATGGCGATTTGCGGCAATGATCCACTTTCGACGTATATGTATGTGAGCTGGTCAGCAAGTGGTTAAAGCCAAAGTGATTAGCTACAGTAGGTGGCCTAAATCTGGTCTTGTGGCATTTAAGGCAGCTAGTGAGGAAGTTAAATTGTGTTGGTTGTTTGATAGGCACATTGAAGGCATAGTAGGCTTTGTGAATAATCTTTAGCTGTATTTATCTCCAGCCTTCATTGGGGGTAGCTTTGCAGACAGAGGCCTGGCCCAGTTTCAATAATTAATCTGTTTTCTCCTCTCTATGGATTAGGACATGAGCCCATTTCAAAGTGTATTTAGGAATGGGGAATTTAGTTGTCTGGTGTTCCTTAAAGCAGAGCTCCACCCAAAAGGGGAAGCTCCGCTTATTTGCCTCCTCCTCAGGGGGAGGAGGAGGAGGGAGGAGGAAAATAAGCGGAGCTTCCCCTTTTGGGTGGAGCTTTGCTTTAAGGAACAGGTACCTGGTCTTGACAGGTATGGCAGTGGCAGCAAACGAGAGCCGATTGAAAAATCAGCTTGGGTGAAGACACAGCTGAATTTGTGGACAGGTAAGTGTCCTAATATTAAAATCAGCTGCTACAGTATTTGTAGCTGCTGACTTTTATTTTTTTCTGAAGGAGCCTGGAACTCCACTTTAAGGATGTTGTAGAGTTCGGAGGCTGTTTTTTTTTGTTTTGGGTCATAAGTGCCTTCACCAGTGGGGGATATTGAGTGTAGGTTATTGAGTAGACATTGGAGAAATGTATGTAATGATTTTTTTTTCTATTTTGGCCACTGGCAACCTCCCAAGCACAAAGCCCACTTGTTCTGGGTCCAATAGCTTGGGGAGAATTTTAGATAATGGATCTATTATTATCTGTCTGTAATGAGGATGGTGCTGCTTTTTATAAACAAAAGAAGGCTTGTCGGGAAGTGTCATTTAGCATCAATAGGTAATTCTTTTTCTAAATTACCCTTTTGTGGGGACATTTAGAGGTGCATCACATCCGTTTTAAGGCTTTTCCCAAACATGTTATTTAAAGGAATTTTGTATTTTTAATGTTGCCTTTTAAACCATAATAAAAGACCTGCTCCCCACTGAACTTTTTTTTTTTTTTTCAAAATGTATTTTGGATTGATACATTTTCCCCATGGTAGTGCCAAGCTATGCAAGCACCTTTTGCTAAACGATCGCTAAATGGCATTGAAAAAGAAAAGAAAAAAAGTTGTTGTTGATTACAGTGGGGTTTAGGTGCTATGCTCAGGGTTTGCAAATTTCAGACTTTGCGGGCCATCACATGAACTGAATCTGCAAACACTCATTGCCAGTAAGAGCATTGCCACTAAAAATCAGCAAAGGGGGATTTAAATAGCATAACACTGACCACCAGTGTGGAGCGTATTATTGTAGTCACTGAGACCAATGCCGAGGGCTTTTATTGTGAACATTGACATCAATGTTGAGCTTTGTTCTTACATCCACTGATGCCCATATGGGGGGTTACTATTGTAGCCAATGACACAAATGTTAGGAGTAATTATTACTATCTCTGACACCAGCAATGTGAATTATTTTACTTCCACATTCATTCAGTGTGTATTGCAGCAAAAAAATATTGCAGGTGTTGAGGTGTGTTTCTGTCCATGAATGGTCTGCTTAACCGGATGCAATGCACTTCAAAGCATAAAAACAAGCTATCATATTGCTCTCTAGAAGTGTTGGAGGTAACACATGAGGCCTTGTATTATGTTCAACTTGACCACCACTGATCCGATGGATTTTGTACAAATATTCTTGCTCTATAACTCTATCTAGCTGGAATTCCTGATTTTACTGGATGCTAAACCAGTGATTGGTGGCTAAACTTTCAATGAAAAAAAATAGTTGAACAGTAGTTAAGAAACTCTCCTGCCAAAACAAAAGACTGTAAGACCTGCTGCTGTATCTTTCAATCTCCCTTTAGTGCCTTTGACCAGAAAGTACCTGCTGCCCTGACCTAGGCAGGAGACAACCTCCTCTTTGTGGACCTTTAAACAAAAAAGGTTTTGAACTGAACCACTTGCAGTTTCATTGTTGTATGTGTATATCGCTGTTCATTCAGAGTAGGATTTTTTCATTCTCTATCTTTTCAAAGCCCTCTAGATACAACCTTTTAACTTTAAAAGATATAAGGTTGCCTTAAAGGATGAATAAGTAAGCAATTCCTAGTCTCTGATACAAAATAGGGCTTTAAAGCACGTTTGCACTATTAAAACTCTTGTGAATCCATTACAATACAATACATTCAATTTATTTAAAAATTATTTTGAAATATATTGCCCATGCCAGCATCTTTGATTATAACTGCAATAACTAGTTCCATTACCAAAGAAAGTATTGCAGAACATCTGTCTGCATCTTGTTTTGAAGCTCTGTGCAGGCTATTTGAAGAGTGAATGGTCCAGTTGTATGATAAGTAAAAAAGAATTCTGAACTTGTCTAGACTAAATCCTCATGCTATATATGCAAAGAAAAAAAATAGTAATATTTAGACAAATATTCATGTTCTACCCAACCCACAAAGGTACAAACCTGTCACACCAGGCATATGCACCTATGGGATGCACACAATGCTGATGCCAGACCATTTACCCTTCAATACTTGGTTGATGCTGCAAAAAAAAAGTACCTCTGTAAAGCCTCCTCTCTTTTACATTTTTATTGTGAACTTTACAGTTTTGCATTGATTAATTTTAAAGGAGAATTAGTATATTATTGGAACAAAGGACTCATAGGTAATTGCTACTGTCCTTTGCTCATGCTTTTATAGGTCCATTAGTTTATTCAGTAAGAAATATTGTATTTATAGTGAACGATTAACAGTAAGTGGATGGACCAATTAAGTATTACAGGTTGGGAAATAGGCCGTCTGAACCTACAGCAGGTCAAACCTTGTGAATCAATTCATTCTCCTCTGGCAATGTTTATTAATGGTACATTGCAAATGGCTTGTGTAGCAATTACATATCATACACAAAATCTGAGTTTTTCTTTAAACTCTTACATTTATCTGCTGAGTTTAGATGATAGCTCTTCAGCTTAATGATTAATAGCATGCAGTGCACAGTACTTCAAATTATAATATGTTTTGTAAACATTCATTCTACAAATGAGCAGACTGATAAACCATAATCAATGGGGAGAAGCTCCGGAACCCATAAATAAAGTGCCTACAACAGACCACATAATGGTGTTAGTTTGTTATCTTTACTATTTCTATACATTTACAGGATGAGTCTAAGAAATCCCATATTATATTCTAGCCTTATTGAAGTCATAGCTCTTACCTGTCATCATAGCTTTGTCACTTGGGACTGAGGCATGACTTATAGAAGAAAGTTTATGTGGACATTATTTTTATTTTTGTTGGGCTAGAAATGGTGCTCTGCCATCAATTCATTATCATAGCTGATGTGTGAAAAAAATCAATATGGTTTTGTAATGATTAAAACAATTAAAACTAATGTTTAATGTATATATGTCGAGCATGTGAATTTGTCATTCCCTGAACACTGAAATTACCAAGGAAACAAGCCTATGTATCAAGCAAGTGCTACATACCAGGACTAAATACATATTGTGCTATGTAGAATGTGTGTCCTACAAACTGTACTTTGCTGTAATTACTCTAAAAATTAAGCAATTTGCATGCATGTCACTTATTCACTGTCTCCCTGACCACACAACATAGGGTGATATAGAAATTCTTAAAGTGATTCTAAAGGCATTTCTTTTTATTTAAGATGTTAAGATGTTAAGATGTTATACTTGGCATTGCACAGAGTGGTCCCTTACTTCCATTTCTGCCATCCTCTGCCAACACTGTCTTCCTCCTGTCCATAGATACACACAGTGTGGCTCTCCCATGCCCCCCCCCCTCCTAATAGTGTTGGGCTAACAGTTTAAGCCGAGCAAAAGTTCATCCCGAACATCGCCCGTTTGTCCATTTGGCGAGCACCCAAATTTGAGGGTAGTTCAGAGGGATGTTTGCCTGCTGAGCACCCCACAATGCACTGCATGCTTCACAGTGCATTCTAAGACCCTAATTGGATGAAGCCTTGCACCTGACTGCTGGTCAGGTACAAGGCTTTGCCAAAGAGCACTGTCAGAGCCCCAATTGGACAAAGTGATGATGACTTTTTCCAATCATGGCTCAATGCTCAAAGTCCCACCCCACACTATAAAAGGTAATTTTCCACAGAAAGCTTTCGAAGTATGTTAGGGTGGAGATAGAGCAGGGCTCGGTTTGCTACTAGTGAGTTAGTGTGTTCACTTATTGTAATTCTGAGTGTAGAGTGTTAGTGTAGTGTTAGTATAGTGTGTGAGTATAGTGTGTCAGTGTAGTGTGTTAGTATAGTGCAGTGTTTAACACAGCTTAACATAACATTTAGTGCTGTATACAGTGCTGTATACCCTTTTTTGTTTTTGATTTCTGCATATTTTTATTTGTTTTTATTTTGTCCCCTGCCAGCCCCCTTTTTTAAATTTGTCAGACACAGTTTTTCTGACTGCAACACTGTTCCCCCTTTTTTATTTATTTTTTTAAATAGTTTTTACATTTCTGTTAGCATCAGTCCTCAATTTAAAGTGCACCAAACACCAATTTTCATTCAAAAAAAGTGCATCCAATCCCACATTTCCCAGTTTCCATTAAATTTGGGTAATAAGCCCCCCACCCTTGTGTCTGGGAGGCCAACAAGGAGAGGAAGATGTTTCCATGCCACTATGAGGGAGCCAGAAACATCTGTGTCCACAGGCAAAGGTGGACATGATCTGTCCTCAGGCAGGGCATTTTTGTGTCTGTCTAGTGATGTTGCCCATGCTATCCAGCCACAGCATAAAGAGGAGGTGGTGGACTGGCTTACTAAACCATCCTCATCCTCTTCATCCTCTATGACTCAAGCTGATACTAGTACGCAGTCCATCGCAGCTGCCAGAGCAGCTTATTTTGCCTCCTTGTCCACAGTTACTCATTCTGTAGCCCCAGCATCATGCATGGAAGAGTCTGAATTATTTGAACACAACGTCAGTCACTTGCTTCTTCAGGATGCACAGACATTACTTGATTCTGATGTTCATGCTGAGGTAGGGAGTAACAAGAGCTTACAGAGAGTGGAGAGTACTGATAAACAACAAATTGGCAGTCATGTTCCCCTATCTGCAACGTATTGCCAAGTTGGCTCCCGTGATGATGAGGATGGAGGAGATGATGATGATGGGGTCACTTACATGACTTGGGTGCTGGATAGAGCAGAGGAGGAAAGTGAGGGGGAGAAACAACCCCAATGAGGCAGGATGTCCTCCAGAGGCAGCCATCAGGGAAGAGTGGAGAGCAGACACCCTATTCCATCAGATTGTGGAGCTGTTATCTCCTGGTCCACTTCCCACAGCCTTTTTTAGCACATGTGCAGCCAATTGCACTGTTAGAATTTTCAATCTCTGCAGATCAAGCATGGCAAAAACACTAGCCATTTGAGTACCACATGCTTGACAAGGCATTTAACCCCCACCACTCAGCCTGTTGGCTAGAGCACCTGAAAACCACACACAAGGGACACAATTCTTCTTCTCCTCACCTTTCATGTTTACCCCCGCTATATCTCATGACCTCTCAGCAGCCTCCACTGACAGGGATGATGATATAGCAATAGGTGTCATAGGTCCTTGCAACACATCTGCCAGCAGCACTCCTCCATCTGTAGAGTATAGCAGGCACATTTTTGTGCCCCAGCTGCTGCAGCAAAAAAATACCCACCATGCCACCGACAAATACAGTCCCTGCCACCCACATGCCAAGCATCTAAATTCAAGCTTGTCCAAATTGCTGGCTTTACAACTGCCTTTTCGTCTGGTGGATTCTGCCCCCTTCCATGAATTTTCAGAATGTGCTGTACCACATTGGCAGGTTTCCAGTCGCTGTTTCTTTCCAGCTCTGGAATGTTGGAATGTGTGGAAGGCAATGTTTTTGCATCATTGGGCAAGGCAGTCAGCCGCAAGGTCCACCTTACTGCTGACACGTGATCCAGTAAGCATGGTCAGGGATGATATTTTTTGTTCACAGCACACAGAGTAACTCTCATTGCAACTAGGAAGGATGGAGGATGGGGCTTAGTGCTGGAGCTTGTTTTGCTGTCACGTCTCCATACAGCTGGTGGTGATGATGCGAGATCTGTCAGCTCCACCCCCTCCTTCTCTTCCTCCATGCCCTCTGCTGATGGATTATCCTATGAAGCACCAGTACCCCCTAAGCGTTCAAGGGGCCATTCAACGACTCAAAAAAAAAAACGCAAAAAAATAACATGCAGTGCTTTAGCTGGTCTGTCTAGCGGACAAGAGCCACATCGAAGCAGAAATTCTTTCAGCTCTGCAGGGGCAGACCCAGAGGTGGTTCATGCCATGGAAGCTTGAACCAGGAATGGTGGTATGCAATAATAGCCCTAACCTTCTATCTACCCTTCGACAAGGAAAAGTTGACACATGTGCCATGGCACATGTCGTCAATTTGGTGGTTCAGCATTTCTTAGACAGGTACCCAGGTTTGCAAGATCATCTAAAGCAGGCTAAAAGAGTCTGTAGCCATTTCAGGCGGTCATACACAGCCAGTGTTCGGTTGACTGAAATTCAGCGTAAACTCCAACCGCCTGATTTGTGACATGCCCACCAGGTGAAACTCAACTTTGGCAATGATGCAGCCGAGGGACATCAATGAGTACCTGTGTGAATATGGCACAAGGACAGGCTCAGGAGAGCTTGGCTTTTTTTCCCCATGCCAATGGCTGCTGATAAAGTATGCATGCACTGTACTGTCACTATTTGATTAGGTGTCAAGGATGGTGAGCTGTGTCAATGCATGCATCAGTGACACGATCCCTGTTGTGTTCCTGCTGGAGCATACTCTGCTTGCCATTATGGACAGGGCACTCGAGGCAGAGCAGCAGGAGGAAGAGGAGGACATCCTTTCCTTTCAAGGTCCACTTTATGCAGACACCATTCTTGCGATTCCACAGAACACACCAAGAAGAGAGGCAGAAGAAGGAAAAGGATTCTAGCAGTTTTGAGGGCATAGAAGCAGAGGAAGACATACGCCAAAACTTAAGAGATGGTTTTCAGTCTCCAGAAAACCTGGGAGTAGTAAGTGGCTGGGAGGAGGTAGTTCCAGATACCGTAAACCTCAGTGACTCAGAGGACACTGCTTCTCATGCCTCTGCAAACTTGTGGTGCATGGGCTCCCTTTATTCTTCAAAGCCTGCAAAAGAACCTGAGAATTTGTGGCATCAAGGACAAGAATCATTAAAGTCTTGGAACTCATCCTGTCCTCACAGAGGGAGCACAGGATGAAATATCTTGAGGACACCTTAAGGAGGAGTTTATATAACACTTTTCCAGATTCTAGTAGGTTACACTCTCATGGAAAAGCTGAGGCTTCTGTTGGTCAAAGGAGGAGCAGTGGAGAGGGGAGCCACCTCAGTGATGCATTTTTATTTTTTTAGTACTCTGCGCCCAGGGCTGTCAGCTTCAAGATCCCATCGGCAGCACCTGCATCATATGGTAGAAGATAATCTAGGGGTGAAAACAGAAATGGATAACTTTCCAGTAGACGATCCACTGGGTTTCTGGGTTATGAGAATAGACCACTGGACAGATCTTGCTCAGTATGCAATTGAGCTGTTGGGCTGCCCTGCATCCAACATCCTTTCTGAATGGTTATTCATTGCTGCTGAAGGTTTTGTGACATATAAAAGATTGCGTCTGTCCACAGACTCCGTTGACCGGCTGACATTTGTCAAAATTAATCAGTCCTGGATTAGCAGCAGCTATCAAGCCCCTGATGATGATGTCAGTGATTAAAGCGGTTGTATACCGCAACATCTAAGAAAAAGAAAAAAAATGTAACCCAGCATACTAGCTCATTATGAAATACTTACCTTAGATCAAAGCCCCCGTATTGCAGCCTGGTCCACACTGAAATCTTGCCCTCGGCATTTCTTACGAGTTCGTGGCTCCAGCGCTGTGAGTGGCCGGAGCCACGATGACATCACTCCCGCACATGCATGCATGGGAGTCTTCTTCCCGGCAAGGTCTGGCAGCATCTGCCGGAACTTCAGCCGAGCATTCAGAGCGCATGCACTGCTGACATCAGCGGCTGTATGCAAAGGGAATATTTCCTAAACCGTACAGGAGATATTAATTTTACCTACAGGTAAGCCTTATTATAGGCTTACCTGTAGATAAAAATGACAAATTAGGATATACAACTACTTTAAATGTTATGGGATCTCGAATCTCTGCAAGACTGTCTAGGCTGTCTAGCTGTGTAGGTGTTGATTTTATCTTTTTTGTATCGGTTCATGGGCACATTAACACCCAAGGACTGTTCAACAGGTGCATCAAATTAAAAATTTTTACAGCAAGGCCAATTCTTGCTCTCATCAAGAGTACCTCTAGAAGGTTACGGAGTAAAGGCACCACCAAAACCCAAAGCCCAATTTGTCCACAACTGTTTGACAAGGGCATCAAATTTAATCTTTTTTACAGCAAGATCAATTCTTGCTTTCATCAAGAGTACCTCCAGAAGGTTACGGTGTAAAGACACCACCAACACCCAAAGACCAATTTTTCCACAACTGTTTGACTGGGGCATCAAATAAATTTTTTTACAGCAAGGACAATTCTTGCTTTCATCAAGAGTACCTCTATAGAGTTATGGTACGAAGGCACTGTCAAGGAAAATCTAAGCTTCTCCCTATAAGCATATAATTTCTTTGCACTTAAAAGCACAAAAAGCTCTCTTATATAATGCCGGGAAAGCGCGCCTTTCTTTCTCTCCAAGTAACACAAACAGATGTTGGTGTCACCTTAAGGTCAGTATAAAATCCTGAGCAAAATAGCCAAGCTGCTTTTATTTATACTAAACACATGAATAACAAAAGAAGGTAGTGGCTTCAGAATCAGCCAATCAAACATTTGTATTCATTCAAAAGAACCAATGACACATATGCATATAATCAAATAGAAATGCAGTAGTGACCTGTACAGACGGTGGTGTGCAAAACCATGCGGCAAGCACATGGTTTTGCACACCACCATGTGCACACTCCCACTGCTACCAGTGATGCAAACCGTACTATACTATGGCCCAGTGGGCCATAATTTTATATGGTTATGCTATGGTTCCCAAAGTACGCAGACTTGCTTACTTAGGAGTTGAAATGCAGTCGCCATGGATTGGCCAGTTCCTTGGAGAGGCATAAACAGACATCCTTAAAAGAGCAAACAGATCCGCCGTGTCCACGGGAAGGTTTCCGCAGCCAATGGTCTTCCACCAGCGTCTGCATGTGCGAATACCCTCACATGAGAGTATTGCAGCAAAACTGACACTGGGGGGCATCTGACAACATACATTAATAAAATTTTCCACAACAGCACCACCAACACCCAAAGCCCAATTTATCCGCACCTGTTACTTCTATCAAAAGAAATAGCAGACTTCATCTAAATAAAAATGTTAATCTTGACCTAAGTGTACTATAATTTGGTTTCCTCACATACAGCTTGCTCACTGTGGTGCAAAAATGTGTCATTTCCATCAAAAGTCTGCCAAAGAGACAGCAGAATTTATCCAAAAAATTTCTAATCTTGTTCAGAGTGCACTAAAATGTGGCCTCATACAGACTGGCTCCCAAAGCCATTGTTCGCAAAATAAAGAAAGCTTGCAGGGAAAATCAATTTAAATGTAATTTTCTTTTCTTTAGAAATGTCAGTTTTTCTGCAGCAGGTTCTATACACAGTACACTTTACAGGCAGACTAAGGGGAAAATGTTTCATGTTTTATTGTTTCACTTTAAGCATCATTAAATTCACTGCTCCTTTAAAAATTATCTTTTAAAAAAAAAAAATGCATTGGTACATGTCCCCCAGGGCAGTAGCTGGGCCCCCATACACTTTTTATGGCCAATAACTTGCATATAAGCCTTCAAAATGGGGACTTTTGAATTTTTCTGTTTGGGTCCCTGAGCCTTCAATCAGGTTTGTTGTTCGAGTCTGAACTTTTTGTGATGTTCGAGTGTTCGGGCATGAATCGAACCGGGGGGGGGGTGCTCAGCACAACTCTACTTCCTAATAGGATTTGACTGGCAGCAGCAGGAGCCTATGACTCCAGTTGCTCTCAGTGTGTCCTATGAGAGAAGCAGGAGAAATCAGTGCTACTGCAGAGGGGACAACACTTGTTTGATGGAGGACTCAGGTAAGTGTTTAAAGAGGGAAAGGTGGGAAACAGGTATAGGAAGGTTTTCTACCTTAATGCAAAGAATGCATTAAGGTAAAAAAACATTTGCGCTTAGAACTACTTTAATGAATCCAATTATGTCACTTGCTTGACTCTCACTAGCAGAAAAAAATGATAAAGATTCCTGTGGAATATTTATTTTATCCTAGCCAGTTCAGCTCCAGTTTTGCTAAGGAAGTAGTTAAGACTTCCTTCCTCAACATACAAGCTGCAAAAAAGGTCCCAAATTACACACGCGTCTATAGGGGAGGCTTCTGGGGAACTCTTTTACAGTGTATTCCACTCTTTTTCTACGGAGGTTCCCCAGGAACTCTCTAGAACTAAGCTCCCAAATGTTTGTTAACTTTTCAGCCCAACCCCCTGGAACAATGCCAGCATTGACTGATTGGACTGATATTCATGTGGACATATTCATAATTCATGATGTTAAAGTGGAAATCCAGTCAAAATCTAACTAAGCTTTAATTTACACCTTTCAACTCTTTTTCACTAAATCAACTACAACTGTACCATTTAAAAGTCTTCAACATGTATTTAGCATGCAGGGCTGAAGCCTACTAATTCCTTGAGTAAATCCAAGGAAGATAAATGATGCCTTAATGACTTTATGTATCTTAGCCCTTTTAATAAATGTGATAATAGCAAGGTCTGTTGCATTTCTGTGGCAACTGTGCGGAGAGAATAAATGATTAGTACACAGTACAGTAGTGTTGGGGGGCGAAGGGTTCGTGCCAAGCAAAAGTTCGGCCTGAACATCACCCGAACACTTGAATTTGCAGGACACTCTGCAGGATGTTCGCCAGCCGAGTGCCCCACAATGCAATGCACAGTGCATCCTAAGCTTTGCCCAATCAGGGCACAGTAAAAGGTGTTTGTTAGGAGGGGGCTGGGAAGTCGGCCGCCATGTCCTTAACAACTGATGAGTCATCAGCTGTCAATGGGCTTCCTCGCTGACAGCTGAATAAAAAAAATTTCCGACAATATAAAAAAGTGGGAAAAGAAGGCATGGGGGTCCCCCCCTCAATCCATTCCAAGCCCTTCAGGTCCAGTATGGATTTTAAGGGGAACTCTCACACCAAAATGTAAGAAAAAATTACATTACAATTTCTTTTTAATAGAGAAATTGTCAAAAACTGTTTTTTCTTCTTATTAACACTTTCTTTGGTGAATGAGTAGCGGTACAATGTACCACATACTCATTCACATAGGGGAGGGTCCGGCACCTTGTTAAAGGGGGCTTCCAGACTCTGATAAGCCCCCCTCCCACAGACCCTCACAACTACCACCCAAGGTTGTCAGTTGGAGGTCCTTGTCCCCATCAATATGGGGAAAAGGTGCTTTGGGGTGGGGGGCAGACCAAAGTACCCCCCCATGTTAAAGGCATGTAGACCAGTATTTTTCAGGAGGGTGGCGCTTGCTCGTCCCCCTTTCCTTTCCTGGCCTGCCAGAGTGCATGCTCGTATAAGGGTCTGGTATAGATTTTGGGGGAACCCACTCTGTTTTTTTAACAATTTTTGATGTGGGGTTCCCCTTAAAATCAATACCAGACCTGGTATTTATGGGGGGTCCCACAACATTTTTTTCAATGTTTTAACTATTTTTTTCATTTTTTTATATTATCAATGCAAAAAAAAGTGTTAAAATATAATTTTTAAAGTAGTGATTTTAATGGTGCTTAAAGTGAAATAATAAAAATGAAAAATTCCTTTAAATATAGTGCCTGGGGGGTGCTCTTAGTCTGCCTGTAAAATGGCGCATCTGTACCATGTATAGAACCTTCTGCAGCAAAACTGACATTTCTAAAGAAACAAAATTAAATTTGGATTGCCAGCAATACAATACCAATGTGAAAAAAAATGGCGTGGGGTCCCACCAATCCATACCAGTCCCTTCAAGTCTGGTATGGATTATAAGGGGAATCCTATGCTAAAAGGTAAAAGAAAATGGCATGGGGTCCCCCACGAAATCCATACCAGACCGTTATCTGAGCATGCAGCCCAGCAGGTTAGGAAAGGGGGGGAGCAAGTGCCTCCCCTCCTGAACCATACTAGGCCACATGCCCTGCCACCCCATAGAATTTTGTCCCCATGTTGATGAGCCTCTTTCCAGCAACCCTGGGCTGTGGTTGTGGGGGTCTGCAGGCAGGGGACATATCAGGATCTGGAAGCCCCCTTTAACAATTAGTGTGGGGTACATTGTACTTCTATTCATTCACTAAAAAACAGTGTCAATAAGAAAAAAAATACAAACATAGTTTTTGACAATTCTCATTTTCAGACCCAAAAATAGAAAGAAAAATGCTCTGGTGTCAATAAAGGCTAACCGCCTACTGCAGGCTCCGCTGTTTGATAGTTCTCATATAGGTAAAGGGCAGAGCCACCTGGCGATATCTCCTGGTGGCACCACCGCTTACCTATATAAGAACTGTCTTTCTTTATTTTTTTGGCGATGACAGCGGCATCGTGATTGACGATGATGTATCTACATTGAGGGACAATGTATTTCTTATTTTTAATAAAGGCATTGTCAAAAACTGTGTCTGTTTTTATTTCTTTTTGACACTTTTTTGGTGAATGGGTAGGGGGTACTATGTACCCCCCTACTCATTCACATGGGGGGGCAGGATCTGGGAGCCCCCTTGTTAAAGGAGGCTTCCAGATTCCAATAATTCCCCTGCTCGCAGACCCTACAACCACAGCCCTGGGCCCAAGAGGCTCTTGTCCCCATCAACATGGCAAAGCACACCCCCCATGTTGAGGTCATGTGGCCTGGTATGATTGAGGAGGGGGGGTGCTCGCTCATACCCCCTTTCCTGACCTGCCGGGCTCCATGTTCAGGATAAGGGTCTGGTATGGATTTTGGGGGCACACCATTTTTTTATTCACTTTGGCATGGGTTTCCCCTTAAAATCCTTACCAGACCCTAAGGGCCTGATATGGATTGGGGGGACCCCACGCCATTTTTTTCCCCACATTTTTCTATTGCTAGAAATGGTATTGTATTGCCAGCAAATTAAAAGTCTTTTTTTTCTCTTTAGAAATGTCAGTTTTGCAGCAGTAGGTTCTATACATGTTACAGATACGCCAATTTACAGGCAGACTAAAGGGACCCCCCAGGCACTATATTCAAAGGAATTTTTTATGTTTATTCTTTACACTTTAAGCATTATTAAAATCATGGCCCCGAAAGCCGGCTACAGTGCAGGCTTAAATTGCCAGGAGGGTGTCCATAGACGTCTTCATGTTTTCGCACTTAGTCAGTGAGATTCAGTTGATTATAGATCAGGTAAAGGGCCAACGACAGCAGGCCCTTTACCACGTGATCAGCTGTCAGCCAATGACAGCTGATCATGGAAATAAACAGATGCCAGTAATCCTTTTTTTTTACCCTTCACGCTGTCAAGCGTAAAGGAAAAAAAAACATGTTTTCAATTAGAGTGACATTGGTCCCCTTAGCGCCCAAATCAGTACCATCAATCAGCGCCCACCAGTGCCACATATCATGTGCCCACCAGTGTCACCTATCAGTACCCACCAGTGTCACCTATTATTGCCCATCAGTGCTGCCAATCAGTCCCTCATCATCAGTGCTGCCTATCAGTACTGCCTACCAGTGCCTATCAGTGCCCATCAGTGCCACCTAATAGTGCCCAACAGTGCCCGTCAGTGCCATCTACCAGTGCCTATTAGTGCCACCTCTCCATGCCACCTATCAGTGCCCATCAGTGCCACCTATCAGTGCCCATCAGTGCAGCCTATCTGTGCCCATCAGTGCAGCCTCATAAGCGCACATCAGTAAAGGAGAAAAATTCCCTGTTTGCAAAATGTTATAACAAAAAATGGAAAACATTTTTTTTGTTTATTTAGCAAAAAATAAATATCCCATTGTTAATTAAATACTACCAAAAGAAAGCTCTATTTGTGTGAAAAAAATTATAAAAATTTCATATGGGTACAGTTGCGCATGTCATTCAAAGTGCGCAATTGTCATTCAAAGTGTGAATGCTGAAAGCTGAAAAGCTGACAATTGGCCTGGGCAGGAAGGGGGTATAAGTGTCCAGTAAACAAGTGGTATTGGTAATGATATTTTTTTTTTTGCATTGGTACATATCCCTGGAACCCCATACCCTTTTCATGGCCAATAACTTGCAAATAAGCCTTCAAAATGGGGACTTCAGGTCCGAACTTTTGGTTCGGACCAGGGATGTTCAGCCCATATCTACAATACAGTGCCACCTTCATTTTCCCCAAAATTCACAAGGTGATAACAGATTCAGAATTTCAAGGCTATGCTAGGCAGTCATGTAAGGTGACACATTTGACAAAACAGTCTACTAAGAAGGAATGCAGAGCATCATAAACCCCTACTTAGCCAGAGCCTTCAAACAACATTGAATAAGGACCAGTCATAATGAGTCACTTCATAAGCAGTCTGGAGAGCAGTTGTGAAATACACATCCGTAAGACTGGTGGGTAGGTATCTATCTTGACCTAGAGCTGAACTGCCATTTCTTCAATTCAGGTACAGATACTGACCACAGTTAGCCAGTAATACCTAATTCAAATATAATATACAGCTGTATAGTAACCAGTCAGACTCAAGAATGATGAGTAATCTGTTCTGTTTATTTTGGCACATTCTTAGATTAAATAATCAGGTTGGTGTATATTATGTAGGTTGTACATACAGTGTTCAGCATAAATGAGTACACCTCTTTTGAAAAGTAAGAATTTAATCAATATCTCATTGAACACAAGAACAATTTCCAAAATTTTAACAAAACAGAGTTTCAACATTTTTTTAGCTCCATTACATGAAAGTAAGGTTAATAACATAACCTATATGACAACATTTTTAATTTTACTCAAATTAGTTGGGTGCAAGTACATTGGGCATGGGTGCAAGTACATTGGTACCAACATACTATATGTGTATAAGTGCATAAATTGCATTCCATACAATGTTTGCTATATTGTTCATTGATGTTTTTATCATGTTTTGAAATTAATAAACTACTGTTTATACACTATATACTCTTCCTACGCTTCTCCACAATCTTGCAGTTAATTGCTGACCTACAACTTTTGCTATTGTCATATTGGAAAAGTGCATGACTAGGGATGAGCTTCGAGTTCGAGTCGAACTCAAGTTCGACTTGAACATCGGCTGTTCGTCAGTTCACCAAACAGCGAATAATTTGGGGTGTTTGCGGCAAATTCGAAAGCCGCGGAACACCCTTTAAAAGTCTATGGGAGAAATCAAAAGTGCTAATTTTAAAGGCTTATATGCATGGTATTGTCATAAAAAGTGTTTGGGGACCTGAGTCCTGCCCCAGGGGACATGTATCAATGCAAAAAAAGTTTTAAAAAGGGCTGTTTTTTTGGGAGCAGTGATTTATTAATGCTTAAAGTGAAACAATAAAAGTGTAATATTCCTTTAAATTTCGTACCTGGGGGGGTGTCTGTAAAGGGGCGCATGTTTCCCATGTTTAAAACAGTCTGACAGCAAAATGACATTTCAAAGGAAAAAAAGTCATTTAAAACTACTCGTGGCTATCAACCACTTGACAACTGGGCACTTAAACCCCCTTCCTAACCAGACCAATTTTCAGCTTTCGGTGCTCTCACATTTTGAATGACAATTACTCAGTCATACAACACTGTACCCATATAAAATTTTTGACCTTTTTTTCACACAAATAGAGCTTTCTTTTGGTGGTATTTAATCACCACTGGGTTTTTTATTTTTTGCGCTATAAAAGAAGAAAGACTGAAAATTTGGTAAAAAAATGAATTTTTCTTTGTTTCTGTTATAAAATTTAGCAAATTAGTAATTTTTCTTCATAAATTTTGGCCAAAATTTATACTGCTACATATCTTTGGTAAAGATAAGTACAAATTGGTGTATATTATTTGGTCTTTGTGAAAGTTATAGAGTCCAAAACTATGGTGCCAATATCTGAAAATTGATCACACCTGAAGTACTGACGGCCTATCTCATTTCTTGAGACCCTAAAATGCCATAAAAGTACAAATATCCCCCTAATGACCCCTTTTTGGAAAGAAGACATTCAAAGGTATTTAGAAAGATGCATGGTGAGTTTTTTTGAAGTTGTCATTTTTCCCACAATTCTTTGCAAAATCAAGATTTTTTTTTCTTTTTTTTTTTCACAAAATTGTCATATTAGCAGGTTATTTTTTACACATCGCATATGCATACCACAAATTACACCCCAAAACACATTCTGCTATTACTCCCGAGTATGGCAATACCACATGTGTGAGACTTTTACACAGCGTGGCCACATAAAGAGGCCCAACATGCAGGGGAGCACCTTCAGGCATTCTGGAGCACCCAGGCCAATTCTGACATTTCTCTCCTACATGTAAAAATCATCATTTATTTGCTAGAAAATTACATAGAATTATATATGTATATATACATTATATATGTTTTTTTTAGCAAAGACCCTAGAGAATACAATGGCGGTTGTTGCAACTTTTTATCTGGCACGGTATTTGCGCAGCAATTTTCCGAATGCGTTTTTTGCGCTTTAAAAAAAACAAAAAAGTAAAGTTAGCCCAATGATTTTGCATAATGTGAAAGATGAAGTTACGCTGAGTAAATAGACACCTAACATGTCACCCTTCAAAATTGCACATGCTCATGGAATGGCAAGAAACTTCGCTACTTAAAAATCCCCATAGGCGATACTTTAACATTTTTTACTGGTTACATGTTTTGAGTTACAGAGGAGGTCTAGGGCCAAAATTATTGCTCTCGCTCTAACGTTCGCAGCGATACCTCACATGTGTGGTTTGAACACCGTTTTCATATGTGGGCGGGACTTACATATGCATTCCCTTCTGCGTGCGAGCACGCAGAGAGGGGCAATTTACATTTTTTTGTTTTAATATTGTTCATTTTACTTTATTTATTTTAGTTTGACACTTTTTTCTGAAAAAAACTTTTTTTGATCACTTTTATTCCTATTACAAGGAATGTAAACTTCCCTTGTAATAGGAATATGGCATGACAGATCCTCTTTACAGGGAGATGTGGGGTCAATAAGACCCCACATCTCACCTCTAGGCTAGGAAGCCTGAAATAAAAAAAAAAACGATCCTGGCTTCGATCGTAGCGGTGAGTCGGTAGAAGCACCGGAGGGGGGATGTCCCCTCTCGCCTCCCGTAAGGACGATCAAGCAGTGGAACAGCTGGTATGATCATTCTTATGGTGTAGGGAATCACTAGATGAAAAAGCTGATATCTGAATGATGCCTGTAGCTGCAGGCATCATTCAGATATCCCCGCACAAAGTCAAGGACGTCATATGACGGCCGGCGGGTGGGAAGTGTTTAAAATGCATTTTTTTTAACACAAAGTTGTCCATTTATACAATATTTCTAACACATAGCATGTACATACCAAAAATGACACCCCAAAATAGATTCTCCTATTCCTCCTGAGTACGGCGAAACCACATGTGTGAGACTTCCACAGCCTGGCCACATACAGAGGCCGAGTATGGCTGAGTATGGCTGAGCATGGCTGGGTATGGCTGAGCATGGCAGGGTATTGCAGGGTATCGCTGAGTATGACTGGGTATGGCAGAGTATGGCTGGGTATCCCCGAGTATTGCAGAGTATGGCTGGGTATTGCAGAGTATGGTAGGGTATTGCAGAGTATTGCGGAGTATTGCGGAGTATTGCAGGGTATTGTGGGGTATTGCGGGGTATTGCGAAGTATTACGGGGTATTGCAGGGTATTGCAGAGTATTGCAGGGTATTGCAGGGTATTGCAGAGTATTGCGGGGTATTGCAGAGTATTGCAGAGTATTGCGGGGTATTGCAGAGTATTGCGGGGTATTGCGGGGTATTGCAGAGTATTGTGGAGTATTGCAGAGTATTGCGGGGTATTGCAGAGTATTGTGGAGTATTGCAGAGTATTGCGGGGTATTGCAGAGTATTGCAAGGTATTGCGGGGTATTGTGGGGTATTGCAGAGTATTGCGGGGTATTGCAGAGTATTGTGGAGTATTACAGAGTTTTGCGGGATATTGCAGAGTATTGCGGGGTATTGCGGGGTATTGCAGAGTATTGCGGGGTATTGCAGAGTATTGTGGAGTATTGCAGAGTATTGCGGGGTATTGCAGAGTAGTGCAAAGTATTGCAGAGTATTGCAGGGTATTAGAGTATGGAGGGATGACTGAGCATGGATGGATGGATGTGACTGCAATTGTCACAGAGCAGCGCTGTGGGCACTATGGGTATTAGAGTATGGAGGGATGACTGAGCATGGATGGATGGATGTGACTGCAATTGTCACAGAGTAGCGCTGTGGGCACTACAGATCCAGCCCACAGCGCTGCTGCCATCTGATCCTTCCCCCTCTCCTCTCATACTGTACCGATCGGTACACAGAAAGAAAAGAAAAAAAGAAGTGGAAACCAACCAGGGATATATGGGGAACCTAACACTCTGTGTCACATCCTAATGCGGGGTATTGCGGGGTATTTCAGAGTATTGCAGAGTATTGCGGGGTATTGCAGAGTATTGCGGGGTATTGCAGAGTATTGTGGAGTATTGCAGAGTATTGCGGGGTATTGCAGAGTATTGTGGGGTATTGCGGGGTATTGTGGGGTATTGCAGAGTATTGCGGGGTATTGCAGAGTATTGTGGAGTATTGCTGAGTGTTGCGGGATATTGCAGAGTATTGCGGGGTATTGCGGGGTATTGCAGAGTATTGTGGAGTATTGCAGAGTATTGCAGGGTATTGCAGAGTATTGCAGGGTATTGCGGAGTAGTGCAAAGTATTGCAGAGTATTGCAGGGTATTAGAGTATGGAGGGATGACTGAGCATGGATGGATGGATGTGACTGCAATTGTCACAGAGCAGCGCTGTGGGCACTACAGATCCAGCCCACAGCGCTGCTGCCATCTGATCCTTCCCCCTCTCCTCTCATACTGTACCGATCGGTACACAGAAAGAAAAGAAAAAAAGAAGTGGAAACCAACCAGGGATATATGGGGAACCTAACACTCTGTGTCACATCCTAAAGAGAAAGTATGTGGAGAAAAGATTTGGCCCCAGGGATATTGCGGACATAGAGAGAAGTACAATTCGGGTACACCCAAAATTATGTAAAAAATCTATCAACTTTATTGATACAAAAATGATCTACAATACAATATAAATGTACAAAAATCACCTAAAAACAATGAAGTAAAACGCCTAACATTGGAATGAAACAGCCGCTGAACTTGGCACACACCGTAGATCGAGACTAGAAGTCAGACTGGCAAGGCGTGTTTACCAAGGTACCCAACATGTTTCGGAAGGCAAAAGAGAGATTTTTTAACGTGTATATTTCCTTCTTCAGGGGTTACAAGAAGGTGTGCTGTTCCATTTCTATTGAAAAAAAAATGGGAAGGGTAGTATATCAATACTGGAATAACATGTGATTACAAAAAACTGATTGGGCATAGCAACAGTCTGGTACATGTAATCGATAGAATAAGGGTATCCTATACTTACATATCTGTGTTTTAATTTAATAGTACAAGTCAGTAGACGAAACGTCAGGCCTGGGATATTGCTGAGCTGTACTTCCAAGGTATATTCATATATTTTGGGATATTGAGGAAATCAATCCCATGTAGCTGGAGTACAAGCTGGAACAGTAGCAGTTAAATAGCTGGAAACAGGACCAATAGTCGCCCCAGAGCGGTCCAACAAAACTCATGGGGATATCCCTAACAGGTGGAGATGGATGTCTGGTGAGAGATGTAGCAAAATGTGTGTGTAAAAAAAGAGTAGTGTGGCTGCATATTAACAGTCCTCTATTGGGCTGAATAGACACAAACTAGTCACAACCCATAGAAGGACAGTATGATGTAAAGGTACAAAAAATGACAAGAGCTAAAAAGTATTAAGTAATTTCCAATACCTGTGGTTTTGTCTAGCGCGGTGACGTCAGACGTCGACACAGCCGCCGGTATGGAAGTAGGCGGATGCACTGGACGATGGAGATGTCCAGTGCGCAGATGCGGAGAACGACTGTCTCCACAGAAGCTTTTGTCAATGCGACCCTGAAAGGGAAGCTGCCCCAGAATGGCATATCATACCACTGTGAGGCCCCTGCGTGCCAGGGAGCCTCGGTGGACCACCGGTGCACAGAGGGGAGGGAGGAAGCGGTGTTATGACATGACGCTGGTTTGTTTACATGTGATCGCTCCGTCATTTGACGGAGCGATCACGTGGTAAACGGTCGCGATCAGCAGCCATTTACCGTGATGCGCCTTGTCCTCCGGACCCCGCAGTCAAGGATGTTCTCGGGTGCACGCCCCAGGGGGCACACTAAAGCGGGATTCTGGGAGGACGTCCATAGACGCCCTCCCAGAATAAGCTGACCGTGCTGTAGCCATCTTTTGGCTATGGCCCGGTCGGCATGTGGTTAATGAATTGTTGGTCCGACAATACACATACAAGTTCATTGATAAAAACGACATGGGATTTCATGGGTGACCCCGCCCCCTCTGACGTCACGGGGAAAGCCATAGGGAAGTCCCCGTCAAGTCCCCGTGCATCACAGGGGGGCGGGGTCACCAGGTGGCCCCACCCTCCGATATATAAGAAGTGTCAGAAGAAGAGAAGCATCAAACAACGGGAGCCTCCCATGGATGCGGAGCAGCCCAAGAACGAAGCAGGAAGAAGACGCCACAAAGGAAGATGCCGGACAAGAACACCAGAGCAAGAAGCAGAGGATTGGAGGAAGAAGCAGACGAAGAAGAGGAAGAAACCAAAGGAAGAACGAAGGAAGACAACCCAAAGAAGATGGAAAGAAGAAGACTTTAAATAAAGGAATTGTCAAAAACTGTCTCTTGTCATTTTTAACATTTTGGACACTTTTTTGTGAAATGGTAGGGGTACAATTGTACCCCATTATCATTTAACACAGGGGGGGTGGGATCTGGGGGTCCTCATGTTAAAAGGGGCTTCCAGATTCTGATAAGCCCCCAGACCCCCACAACCACCGAGCAAGGGTTGTGGGGATGAGGCCCTTGTCCTCATCAACATGGGAACAAGGTGCTTTGGGGGGCTACCTCAAAGCACCCTCCCAATGTTGAGGGCATGTGGCCTGGTACGGTTCAGGAGGGGTGCTCTCTCGTCCCCCCTCTTTTCCTGCGGCCTACCAGGTTGCACTCTCAGATAAGGATCGGGTATGGATTTTAGGGAGACCCGACCCCACGCCATTTTTTTTTACTTTGGAGTGGGGTTCCCCTTAAAATCCATACCAGACCTGAAGGTTCTGGTATGGATTTTGAGGGGAACCCCCACGCCATTTTTTTTTAAATTTTGGAGCAGGGTTCCCCTTAATATCCATACCAGACCTGAAGGGCCTGGCATGGAATTTAGGGGGACCTCCACGCCATTTTTTATTTTAATTTTGTGGGGAAATCCCATGCTGTTTTTATCAATGAACTTTTATGTGTATTGTCGGACTGACAATTCATTAATAGCCGCGAGTAGTTTTAAATGACTTTTTTTCCTTTGAAATGTCATTTTGCTGTCAGACTGTTCTAAACACGGGAAACATGTGCCCCTTTACAGGCATACTATAGACACCCCCCAGGTACAAAATTTAAAGGAATATTACACATTTATTGTTTCACTTTAAGCATTATTAAAATCACTGCTCCTGAAAAAAATGGCCATTTTTAAAACTTTTTTTTGCATTGATCCATGTCCCCTGGGGCAGGACCCAGGTCCCCAAACACTTTTTATGACAATAACTTGCATATAAGCCTTTAAAATTAGCACTTTTGATTATTCATGTTCGAGTCCCATAGAGTTTAACGGTGTTTGCGTGTTTGAACAAATTTTTTGCCTGTTCGCATGTTCTGGTGCGAACCGAACAGGGGGGTGTTTGGCTCATCCCTATGCATGATGACCAAGGGCACGGATTGATGGTAGCAGCTTCTCCTTCAATATAGAGTAGAGTTGAGCCAAACACCCATTGGTTTTGTTTCACACCAGAACTCCTGAACAGGGAAAAAGTTCAGTCCCGAACCGCAAACTCCATTGAAGTTTATGGACCCCAACATGAAAAAATCAAAAGTCCCCATTTTAAAGGCTTATATGTAAGTTATTGGCCATAAAAAGCGTATGGGGGCCTGGGTACTGCCCTGGGGAATATGTCACAATGCAAACTTTTTTTTCAAAAACAATCGCTTTTAAAGGGGAAGTGATTTTAATTATGCTTATGAAAAATGTATTTAAATATAGTGTCTGGGGGGTCCTCTTAGTCTGCCTGTAAAGTGGTGCATCTCTAGCATGTATAGAACTTGCTGCAGCAAAAATTACATTTCCAAAGAAAACAAATGAATCAAATTACATTCAATTGACTCGCGGTTGCAATTGCCGGCCAACGATATAAAAAAAAAGAAGAAAAAAATGGCGTGGGGTCTCAACCAGTCCATACCAAGCCCTTTGGGCTACATGCCACACTAGAAAAAGTTCCAGCTTATGCTGATATTTTATGCTGATAATTTATAGCAATTAAAGAAGGGTTAGGTTATAAAAAAATATCCCAACCTTTTATACATCTCATAGAGCACTGTTCAAGCTATCAACTGAAATTTGAACGAGTATGGCACAACTGCAAACCTACATGGCCATCCACCTAAACTAACAGGTTGGGCAAGGAGAGCATTCATCAGAGAAGCATCCAAGAGGCCCATGGTAACTGGAGGAGCTGCAGAGATCCAGAGCTTAGGTGGGAGAATCTGTCCACAGGACAACTATTAGTTGTGCACTCCACAAATCTGGCCTTTATGGAGGTGTGGCAAAAAGAAAGTCATTGTTGAAAGAAAGCCATACAGTATGAAGTCCTGTTTACAGTTTGTGAGACGTCATGTGGGGGACACAGCAAACATGTGGAAGAAGGTGCTCTGGTCCGATGAGACCAAAATTGAACTTTTTGGCCTAAAAGCAAAACGCTTTGTGTGGCGGAAAAATAACACAGCACATCACCCTGAACACACCATCCCCTCCATGAAACATGGTGGTGGCAGCATTATGTTGTGGGGTTGCTTTTCTTCAGCAGGGACTGGAAATCTGGTCAGAGTTGATGGGAAGATGGATGGAGCCAAATACAGGGCAATCTTAGAAGAAAACCTGTTAGAGTCTTGTAAAAACTTGGGACTGGGGCGGAGGTTTACCTTCCAGCAGGGCAACGACCATAAACATACAGCCAGAGCTACAATGGAATGGTTTGGATTAAAGCATATTCATGTGTTAGAATGGCCCAGTCAAAGTCCAGCCCTAAATGCAATTGAGAATCTGTGGCAAAACTTGAAAATTGCTGTTCACAGACACTCTCCATCCAATCAGACAGAGCTTTATCTATTTTGCAAATAAGAATTGGCAAAAACGTCACTCTCTAGATGTGCAAAGTTGGCAGAGACATCCCCAAAAAGACTTGCAGCTGTAATTGCAGTGAAAGGTGGTTCTACAAAGTATTGACTCAGGGGGTTGAATACAAATGCACGTCACAAATGCACAGCACACTTTTCACATACTTGCAAAAAAAATTGAAAACCATTTATCACTTTCCTTCTACTTCACAATTATGTGCCATGTAACGAGCCCCTTTCTCGCTCGGTTCCACTCTCCCGACACTCCTCTGCAGCTATAGAATCAGATTGCAGATCGCAACATCTGATTTCATTCATCCGATGCTCCGGGATTAGAACTACAGCTATGTGCCGTTCTAACCCAATTGTGATAGCTCAGAACAAACACCAGGCAGGCTGTATGTAAGTTCAACCAGGAATCGCCTTTATTCAACAATACAGGCTCTTTTATACACTAACAGTGGAGGTGCATACCTCCGGCTCATATTACTCTAACAATACACCTGTAACCTAATTAACCTAATTAACATGGGCTAATTAACTAATCCCTTTAGACAGCCTAGATGACTCAGACATGACCTTTAGGCCAGACTGGCCGTCTTGTAGCTTAGAACCCCCAATCAACATTATCACAATAGCAGAGTTAATTAAACACAAACAACAATGGGGATCTAATGACTCTTAGATCCCATACTAGAGACTTATTTACAATACACCTTTTAGCAGACAACAGAGAGGTAGCTGGAATTGATGACATTAGCATTTAACAGTAGGAGTCCCAACGGTATGAATCAGTCACTATTCCAATATGGCAAATCCAGGGTCCCCAGAGTCTGTTTGTCCTGGGGGACCAGGACCCGAATCCACAGTAATACCACCTCAAGGGTCCCCAGGCATACAGCTCACAAAGAGCACCGTTCCCCCAAATGCCAAGGCCCACGATCGATCGGCAAGAGGCTAGCATACAGTCCCCTCCAAAAGTCTCTCTCCCGGCTAGGTCTGTCACATGTGCCACTTTGTGTTGGTCTATCACATAAAATCCCAATAAAATACATTTACGTTTTTGGTTGTAATATGAAAAAATGTGGAAAATTTCAAGGGGTATGAATAGTTTCTCAAGGCACTGTATGTATGCCAGAAATGTCGGCCATTATACACTTACCTCCCAGCTGGCATAATGCTCAGCCAGGTGCGGACGTAATGACGTGCCACGCATGCACCAAACGGCATGGCCTCAAACTCAAACAGCCGTGTGGTCCTAGTGCTCCAGGATCCACAAAGTAAGATGGACACCACCTATGGTAGGGGGACTGCATCACATAAAGAGAGCAAAGATGTTATTGATCGCGCTGGCGGAGAGAAGGATGGAACTCGAGGGCATGGACCATAATGTCTAAAAACACAGAGGGGCAATGGTCACACGTGGTAACCCCAGAAGCGGTAGCACCTGGTAGGTACCCCCGGCATCCGTGCAGTCAACAAAATTAAAAGACTTAGTGGAAAAGCACTTCATATCTGTGTAGTATAAAAGGGGCAAAAGAACACCTTTAAAAACCAAACTACATAATACTAATAAAGGGGCTATTTGATGTTGAGTGGCTAAAAATTTCACACATATGCATTTGCAATAGTTCCAATTATATGAAAAATCAATAATGTGTCACATTTAGAGCAAACATAAATCCCAAAAAATATAAAAAAATACAAAAATACAAATCCAATTATCTAACAGTGCATGAATCACAAGGTATTTTTCAAGCATAAGAGAATATGGAGGAAAAAATATTTTTATATATTGAATATTCTAACAATGATCTTTAAGCACAAGGGAAAATCCCATAAGGATTTGAAATGGGAGGGTCAAGTACTCAAAACGACCAATCACAGAATGAAAATAAAGACAATGGGTAGCTGTAAGAAACCAAGAGACAAATAAACAAACAAAAACTCACTTATAAACAAGCAAGGGAATTGCTATTAGTGAAGCAAAAGGCTAAATCGGCTATAAAAATAGTTTATCACTTAAGGTTCTATTTAAACCAGGAAAAGTTGTGGCCTTGAGCATATACACTGTATATAGGGCGGCACAGTGGAGTAGTGGGTAGCACTCTTGCCTAGCAGTAAAAAGGGTCACCGGTTTGAATCCCGACCACGACACTACCTGCCTGGAGTTTGCATGTTCTCCCTGTGTCTGCATGGGTTTCCTCCGGGTACTCCGGTTTCCTCCCACACTCCAAAGACATGCTGGTAGGTTAATTGGATCCTGTCTAAATTGGCCCTAGAATAGGTATGAATGTGAGTTAGGGACCTTAGATTGTAAGCTCCATGAGGGTATAGGGACTGATGTGAATGTATAATATATATATGTAAAGCGCTGCATAAATTGACAGCGCTATATAAGTACCTGAAATAAATAAATAATATATCCAACGAGACTCTAACTGCAATAATCTTTGATCATTGCTGCCCCCTCGGACATCATGGCTCAAGTGCCATGAATTTAATGGCTTTTAGGTCAAAATTGTGAAATAGACCCACATGTCGACAGGTTCTATGTGATGCTGGATATATCTGCTTGTTGGGCTTGAATGGCCTACACTATATTACTAAAAGTATTGGGACGGCTGCCTTTACAGGCACATGAACTTTAATGGGTTCCCCTTGCTTTGTGCACCGGTCCAAATCATTTGGTGGAGGGGGGATTATGGTGTGGGGTTGTTCTTCAGGGGTTGTGCTTGGCCCCTTAGTTCCAGTGAAAGGGACTCTTAAGACGCCAGAATACCAAGACATTTTGGACAATTTCATGACCCCAACTTTGTGGCAATAGTTTTAGGATGGCCCCTTCCTGTTCCAACATGACACCAGTGCACAAAGCAAGGTCCATAAAGACATGGATGGGTGAGTTTGGTGTGGAGGAACTTGACTGGCATGCACAGAGTTCTGACCTCAACCCGATAGAACACTTTTGGGATGAATTAAAGTGGAGACTGTGAGCCAGACCTTCTCATACAACATCAGTGCCTGACCTCACAAATGTGCTTCTGGAAAAATGGTCAAACATACCCATAGACACACTCCTAATCCTTGTGGACCACCTTCCCAGAAGAGTTGAAGCAGTTATAGCTAAAGGAGTGGGCCAACTCAACAATGAACCCTACAGACTAAGACTGGGATGCCATTAAAGTTCAGGCAGGTGTCCCAATACTTTTGGTAATATAGTGTATGTCAGTAGCTTTGTGTGTACATCATAAACTAGCAAGTGGCCTAATACTGATTATAACTGTCATCTGTTCAGCAGGCAGT
Organism: Aquarana catesbeiana; assembly: GCF_042186555.1. Classification (NCBI taxonomy): domain Eukaryota; kingdom Metazoa; phylum Chordata; class Amphibia; order Anura; family Ranidae; genus Aquarana; species Aquarana catesbeiana. The sequence goes on from NC_133327.1 coordinate 213,545,344, forward strand.
CATACGTGCACATTTTAAACCTTTCTTGCTGGAGACTTGCACAGTGCAACTGTCTGTTCTTTTAATACAGTCATCAATCTACGTGATTACATCAAAAGTCAGAAGTAAAACTGCAGGCATTTGTCAACTCTGTTAGAAACCACCTATCTATCTGTGTAAATGCATTAACATTTCCCCCAAAGTTATTTTTCAGCTTAGAACAATAACATATACAATTACAGCTACCAATCTTGGTGCACACAATGAAGGCACAATAGTTTACAAAGTAGTTTGTTGATTTCCACAAATGAATGTTTAGGTCAGACAATTAGCCATAATTATATGTGCTCCCCTAATTTTACACGTAAAAAGTAAAATTTTTCCCTAATATAACTAGGAAAATGTAGCCACGTGTGCTATGTGCACAAATGTTTATATGTTCCCGAAACTGTTGTCAGTCATTCTCAACCCACATTACATTTTTTATCCACAGAGGTAGTCGGTCCCAGAAGATTTCTCTTTTGGAAGATTCTATGATTGCAGGTCCAAAAGCGAGCAGGTAGCTATATAATGCCCACTATGTGTCTCAGACTGCAAGTCCCTGAATGTTTGAATAATGCAGCATTTATTCAAGGACACAACAACTTAAAGTGTTACTAAACCCAGGACCCTGCATTCACTATATCTGGTCTCCCACAGTACATAGAACACGAAAAAGCAATAATTTTAGTAAATATAAACTGCTAAATACCTTTTACCTTTGGCAGTATATAGCATTCTCGTGGCTTCTATCAGTTCCTGGTAAAACTTGTAGGAGGAGTTTTCATACTGCACAGGATCCAGGACAGTGCTGATTGGCCCTGTGCTGATCACATGCACTCTCTAAGAAAAAAAAAAAACTCTAGCAATACATACCAAACTGAGCATGTGCAGCCTGACTCCAAAGGCTCTGTCTTATCCAGACATGTTCTGGAGTAAGTGGAAGCATACAGGATCAAACAGCCTTTTTACACAATGCAGAGGATTAACCCTTTAGGTTACACCGTGAGTATAACAAGCATGCTTTACTGCATATACAAACTGGCCCCTCCCTGCTGTCGAGTGCCCCCACAGCAAGCAGCTTGCTATGGGGGCACCCAAGCCAAGCTGAAGCTCTGTGTGTCCATTAAGGCACTGCTGCTGTGTCTCGGCCAATCAGGAGGGAATGTCTCAGATGGCTGAGGGACTCGTGGACATCGCTGGACAGAGATGGGGCTCAAGTAAGTATTAGGGGGCTGGTACACACAGAATGATTTCTATCTTAATGCATTCTAACCTTAATGCATTCTAACCTTCTCCTTTACAACTCATTTAAATTAATAGTATTGGACCAATAGAAAATGCTCTCCTGACCCCTTAACCCCAAACTAGCCCATACCTGCTGGCGAGCAAAAGTTTCAATTAACTTGAAGGTCTTATGTGGGCTACACATATAAGTGGAATTCTGCTTAAGTGTTTCTGATGTAGTCATGGTTACTCAATACACATCTGCATAATCCAAGATATCTAGAAAAAAATATCTATAACATAACTGTGCTCCTTTTTTTCCACTAACTATTCCCTAACTATTTCCTTCTGTTGCTCTTTAGCATGACAGTAAAATACTATCCTTAATAGGAAGGGTAAAAGCTGGATGGAATGATGGGTCATGACATCCCCAGATGTATTACTGCCTTGACCAAATACATTGCATTTAAAATTCACCTATATATAATAATGAAGCTTTGCTTCTTCCTGCAAAAAAAAATATTGGGGAGAAAGTATATAGGCTAATTAATGGCAATGTAAGGAGGAAAAAAAAACATTGAAGAAAGCTGAGAGAATTAAAAGTGCCATTGCCATTGCATTTTGTCTGAGAATTTGGGATTCCTGACAGTCATATTAATCCAGTGACTTCAGTGCTTCAGACCAGAAAGTCTGATATTATTCCTGTTTTCTAAATGTAATTAATGTTTAGGGTCAATGAAATCAAAGATTAAAAAAAAACACATATTCAGGAGATCCACAATGGCAGATTCCATATTTCTAACAGCGAGTTCTATTAATAATTTGCAACCAATTAGATTTTAGTTTATTTAAGTTAACCGGTTAAGTGCATATACAATTTAATGCTTTACCTGTAGGTCAATACACTTTCCACATGGTCTTACTGCAATTAAGATAAGTTTACTCTATAAATCAAATTTAGCTAGAGTTATTTTTACTTTAGTTCATAAATAAAGCAGCTCTGGGGTATACAGCTTTTGTTTTACTTAATAACTATAATACTTTATAAAGGCAATATAACAGTACTTCTGAACATGCACTACATATGCCAGTGCACTGTGCAGTGCCCAGTGTTCAGCTGACTGCCAGTGAGACTGGGGCATCAAGGGCTTGACCACTGAGGGGACACTATCAAGCTCCACTGGGCTCATGGCACTGCTGTATCAAGCAGTATTTATAAATCATTATGTAAGAGGCAGTCAGTAGAGGAGCGGAACTGCCCACCCCTAGATGGAAAAAGATTATATATATATATATATATATATATATATATATATACACATATATACAGTATCTCACAAAAGTGAGTACACCCCTCATATTTTTGTAAATATTTTATTATATCTTTTCATGTGACAACACTGAAGAAATTACACTTTGCTATAATGTAAAGTAGTGAGTGTACAGCTTGTTTAACAGTGTAAATTTGCTGTCCCCTCAAAATAACTCAACACACAGCCATTAATGTCTAAACCGCTGGCAACAAAAGTGAGTACACCCCCTAAGTGAAAATGTCCAAATTGGGCCCAAAGTGCAAATATTTTGTGTGGCCACCATTATTTTACAGCACTACCTTAACCCTCTTGAGTATAGAGTTGACCAGAGCTTCACAGGTTGCCACTGGAGTCCTCTTCCACTCCTCCATGACGACATGACAGAGCTGGTGGATGTTAAAGACCTTGCGCTCCTCCACCTTCCATTTGAGGATGCCCCACAGATGCTTAATAGTGTTTAGGTCTGGAGACATGCTTGGCCAGTCCATCACCTTTACCCTTGGCTTTTTTAGCAAGGCAGTGGTCATCTTAAAGGTGTGCTTGGGGTCGTTATCATGTTGGAATACTGCCCTGTGGCCCAGTCTCTGAAGGAAGGGGATCATGCTCTGCTTCAGTATGTCACAGTACATGTTGGCATTCATGGTTCCCTCAATGAACTGTAGCTCCCTAGTGCCGGCAGCACTCATGCAGCCCCAGACCATGACACTCCCACCACCATGCTTGAATGTAGGCAAGACACACTTGTTTTTGTACTGTTCACCTGGTTGCTGCACACATGCTTGACACCATCTGAACCAAATACGTTTATCTTGGTCTCATCAGACCACAGGACATGGTTCCAGTAATCAATGCCCTTAGTCTTCTTCTCTTCAGTAAACTGTTTGCAGGCTTTCTTGTGCATCATCTTTAGAAGAGGCTTCCTTCTGGGACAACATCCATGCAGACCAATTTGATGAAGTGTGCGGTGTATAGTCCAAGCACTGACAGGCTGACCCCCCACCCCTTCAACCTTTGCAGCAATTCTGGCAGCACTTATATGTCTATTTCCCAAAGACAACCTCTGGATATGACACTGAGCATGTGCACTCAACTTGCACTCAACTTCTTTGGTTGATCATGGCAAGGCCTTTTCTGAGTGGAACCTGTCCTGTTAAACTGCTGTATGGTCTTGGCCACCATGCTGCAGCTCAGTTTCAGGGTCTTGGCAATCTTCTTATAGTCTAGGGCAGCGATCTTTATATAGAGCAACAATTCTTTTTTTCAGCTTCTCAGAGAGTTCTTTGCCATGAGGTGCTATGTTGAACTTCCAGTGATCAGTAGGAGAGAGTGAGAGCGATAACACCAAATCTAACACACCTGAACTTCCAGTGACCAGTAGGAGAGAGTGAGAGTGATAACACCAAATCTAACACACCTGCTCCCCATTCACACTTGAGACCTTGTAACAGTAATAAGTCACATGCCACCGGGGAGGAAAAATGGCTAACTGGGCCCAATTTGGACATTTTCACTTAGGGGTGTACTTACTTTGTTGCCAATGGTTTAGACATTAATTGCTGTGTGTTGAGTTATTTTGAGGGGACAGCAAATTTACACTGTTATACAAGCTGTACACCCACTACTTTACATTGTAGCAAAGTGTCATTTTTTTCAGTGTTGTCACATGAAAATAGATAATAAAATATCTACAAACTTTTGTGAGATACTATATATATATATATATATATATATATATATATATATATATATATATACAAAAATAGAAAATAAAATGCTGGGGACTTTGTGGCTAACCTGGTTGAGATGGTAGCGGTAGTAAGCCAGCCAGGAGGATAAGATAGAAGCCAGCAGCATTGCGGGAGGGATATGGGTGGTCCTGGGCAGCAGGTGAAATATGCACTACACAGGGTGACTACACTACACAGCGTTACTACACTTCTAAGCAGCTCAGCTGAAGTTTCTGCTTGTGCTCATCAAGGTCCTAGCTGTGCACAGCTAGGGGGGCTATCCTACTGCAAATTCTTTGAAGCTAAAGGAGGGAATTCACAGAGAATCTGATCTGGAAGATTCAGTGAGGAAATTGTCTGCCTCTGTCTCTGGGAGGCACCCGATTACTTGGGGAGTGCGTGAATACAGACCTGAGTGAAGGATCCTAGTGACTGTTACTGCTGCTAACCCCTGGTACACTAATACTAATTCTTGCCTGGCCTGAAACATTACTTTGGGTCTCCCAGTGCTGTTTATTCTTTGTCCTTATGCTCAAGGGCATGTTCTAAGAAGCAGCTGCAAAGAGAAGAGTGTCCTCTCATTACTGGGCAGTGTTTGGAGTATCCCACAACTTCCTTAAGCCCGTCCAAGTTATCCTGCAATAAACTTTGAAAAAGTAAATCCCTAGACTGTTTACTGAGCCAGAAGAGTGAATTTTGCTGTTTGTCTGGCTATCGCTACACTTGTGGATACGAGCATAGGACAAAATTAGTGGCAGAGGTAATGCCGCATACACACGACTGGTTTTGCCGTCGGAATAAACTCTGAAGGTTCCTTCGACGGAACTCCAACGGAATTCCGTTCAAGCGGTCTTGCCTACACACGGTCAACCCAAAGTCCGACCAAAGTCCAACCATCCAAAATGCTGTGACGTACGACGGGACTAGAAAAAGAAAGTTCAATAGCAAGTAGCCAATAGCTTCCGTCTCGTACTTGCTTCAGAGCAAGCATCATTTTTGGTCCGTCGGAACAGCATACAGACAAGCGTTTTTCCCGATAGGAATTGGTTCCTTCGGAAATATTTAGAACATGTTCTATTTCTAGGTCTGTCAGAATTTTCGAAAAAGAAAGTCCAATGAGACACACACATGATCAGAATAGACGATGAAAAGCTTACGTCGGACTTTTTCTGTCGGACATTCCGCTCATGTGTATGCGGCTTAAGTGTTACACATGGATGGGAGCTGAGCCAACTGTGCCTGCTCCCTCCCCATCCCAGTACTGACAGTCACTGCTCTCCACCTGGAGCAGACTGAGAACTCAGAGGTCAGTGGTCATTTGGCCACTCAGTTCTTTGTGATGGAGTTGGCATAGGGTAGCATAAAGGTGAGTATGCACCCATTAACCCAATAAATTATTTAATACAATTCTTACTCCAGCATTTTAAGTTTACAATTCTCAATGCTGCTAGCACCTGCTCTCTCAGTTCTGCTTCCCTGAACTTTTGATTTTCACAATAAAGACTTAACAATGGAAAGTGGAGTTCTGAGTCAGTCTGCTAGCTTGGAGGAGGACTAGAAAGGGGTGTCTTGCCATCCTAGGCTAATGGGTTTTGTGTTTCTATTGATGCATACAGAGTAGGTGGGCATAAATCTAGGATGGTTACATAGAATAGTGCAGTAATGGCGAACCTTGGCACAGCATAGATGTTTTGGAACTACATTTCCTATGATGCTCAACTACACTACACAGTGCATGAACATCATGGCAAATGTAGTTCCAAAACATCTGGGGTGCCAAGGTTCATCATCACTGGAATAGTGCAATAGAAAAGAGTCACTCTAAAATAGGAAACCTGGGGCAGTGGCCATTGCACAAGAAGTGATATAATCATCCACTGAAAGCTGAGGGTTTAATATCTCTTTAAAAGTCCAGCTAATAACACAAAGCACCATTTAGAAGTACAATGGAAAAAAGTGTGTGAATTGAAACAGCTCAAAATATAATTTATGTCCAATCTCCGCTCTACTACATAATAAAATTAAAAAATTATGCATTCACAGAAAATTTAAATCTATCCATGACCAAATTACGGTGCATTATTTTACATATATATATATATAGATATATCTATATATATATATACAATATATATATATAGATATATCTATATATATCTATATATATATATATAGATATATATATATATCTATATATATATATATATATCTATATATATATATATAGATATATATAGATATATATATGTATATGTGTCATTTATATTGGTATTTGTGGGTGTAGAAGGTTAGATTAGATTCATATAGATTAGGATGTGAAATCTGAAACCAATTCTTCTTCTTTAAGACTGTTACATAACTATGTACTTTATTATCTCTTATACATGTATATTATCGTTATATACCTGAGAAAAAGAAATGTAAAAAAAAATGTATTCTGTGTGGAAATTGTAACATTAATACATAGAGATCAAGTAGGCTTCATGCCAAATAGACAGGTAGGCGATAATATACGCAGGGCAGTGTTATTGGCACATATTGCTAAAAAACGGAAAATCCCTTTATGTTTTCTATCTCTCGATATTAAGAGGGCATTTGACACAGTATCCTGGCAATATATGCAATATTCATTACAAAAATGGGGTTTTGGACCCCACTTTTTAACATGGATCAAAGCATTATATAATAAACCCAAAGCCTATATAAAATATGCTGGATACAAATCTGAAGCCTTTAATATCGAAAGAGGTACCCGACAGGGTTGCCCATTATCTCCCTTATTATTTGCCCTTATACTCGAACCCATGGCCCAATACATCAGAACAAACCAAACTATAACTGGCATTGAAGTAGGAGGTATTACACACAAATTATGTATATTTGCAGACGATATATTACTTTTTCTATCATCACCACAGGTCTCTGGTCCTAACTTAATACCAGCTCTTGATGGATTTGCAGCCCTATCCGGCCTTATGATTAATCCTAAGAAATGCCTAGTGCTTAATATTTCACTCACAAACATGGAATTGATCCCGGCTAGGGCTGCACTCCCATTCACATGGGCAGAAAAATCAATCCCATATCTTGGAATTCATTTAACAGCATCTCATTCTGACTTATTCTCAACCAATTATCCTCCTGTATTAAGACAGATCACAAATCTAATAAAAAATGGTCGCAACTTCCTTTATCCTGGATAGGGAAGATTAATGCAATCAAAATGACTATTCTACCCAAATTGCTTTATCTATTCAGAGTCCTCCCTATTCCAATTCCTTCCTATTTTTTGAGAATAGTACAAAAAAGAGCAACTTCGTTTATATGGGGCTCTTCTAAACCACGTATACCTATACACACACTACATCTTCCCAAAAATAAAGGAGGCCTGGGATACCCTAATTTTACTAACTACTACAGAGCAGCACATTTGGCCAGTCTGTCCAAATACCATGCAAAACAGGAAATCCCATTATGGGTATTTATAGAGGCTTCAGAAAATGACCCTCTATTAATATCAAATTTATTATGGCTTGATCCTAAAGACCGCTTTAAAATTCATAATCCCATAACTAAACACTTCTTATCTCTCTGGGATAAACTAAAAACCAAATATCAGTTACAATCTCCACACAATCCTCTCCTTTCTTTTATCAGAAATCCGGCCTTTTATCCGGCATGGATCTACCCAAATTCTTTTAAAGCTTGGACAACATCAGGCATTCAGACACTAAATGACTTCATAGCATCTAAATCATTCCTTTCATTCCCATCGCTTAGAGAAAAATATGATCTACCAAACTCTGAGATATTTAGATATCTCCAAATCAAAAATTTCTATACACCATTCCTAAAGGGGGATACACCATTATCCCAACTATCCATTTTTGAATCAATCTGTACAAAAGATCCATTTGCTAAAGGTACAATTTCATCACTTTATAATCAATTATATGGAGTAGCAAATCTTAATAGACCCTCTTACGTTCAGAGGTGGGAGGAGGACCTGGGACGAACTTTAGAAGAAATGGACTGGTCTAATATATGGCTCACATCTAAGTCATCTTCACCCAACATCTTAGCACTGGAGACAAATTATAAAGTCCTAACTCGCTGGTACCTTGTACCCGCTAGAGTGGCAAAATATTCACCTAATACCTCAACTCTTTGTTTTCGAGCATGCCCAGAAATAGGCACATATTTACACATATGGTGGACGTGTCCAGTAATCCAAACCTTCTGGAAGGAAGTCTTCGTGATTGCATCTAAAATATTTAAAAAAATAATACAACCAGATCCATATTTAACTTTACTTAATCTAAAACCGGAATGGTTAACACTCTCCCAATTCAAACTTATGATCCAACTAATAACGGCTGCAAAACAAACAGTGGCCAAGGCATGGAAATCTCCTACATTGGTACTAGCAGAAACAATTCACAGAATGAATAATACAATGTCCCATGCTAAGATGGTAGCCATCGATCAAAATCAAATTCCAAAATTTGAAAAACTTTGGCATCCTTGGATAAAACAACAGTTCCTGTCAAATTTCAATGACTCTGTCCTGTTGCCATGGTAACAGATTAAATGACTTACAGAGACACCCATTCTAAGGCTTCAAAGAGAACTAAAAAGAATAATAAACTGACGAGCGGGACAACCTTGTGGACCATACCTCTACCTTTCAACCCTTTTTCTTCTTTCTCTTTCCTTTTCTCCACCTTACGATTAAAGCTCATTATCAGAATTTATTTGACCTATATACACTCTACTTGTAAACAATATGTATAGTCAGCCACGCCCTACGTAACGCGTAGGGCGTGGCCGAGCACAGACGAAACCGGAAACCAGTAAGGAGGCGTCCCAAACGCCGTTCCTCAATTCTTTTACTTCTAAAGCTATTTTTAACTTGTTTATATGTAAGAGACCACTTTATCTTTTAATAAATAGTCACTTGTTTAAACCTACTACACCATTGGAGGCATCTTTTCTCTCTCCCCTTCCTGTTCACACCACCGGACTGGTGGAGCCCAGGTGGGCAACCCCCCTTCTATCCCTACATCTCACAGGTATTGCTAAGCAGAGAGACCGCTACAACACCAGAGAAGTCCCATTTTTACATCATTGTATTACCAAGAACAGAGAACCTGGTTTTGATGCCCTTATCAATTTTATTTAAGGTGAGAGTCCAGAGAGCCCGGTGTCACCGGATCACAAAATCTAAGATCATCTTTCACTTTTTCACCCTTATCATATGACCCCAGTGGAACAGCACTACATAGACTTTTAATATTGATTCACAATATGAACTTTGCATCAATTATGATTAATGTTTATTAATTTTATGCACATAGCACTTTGATGTATTGTTGCACTATGGAGCACCTTTAGATATTGCACGTTTATATATTTGGTATCATCTTATGCACTTTACTTGGAGGAGATAGATTTTAAGCGCGAAATCATTTTTTATTCTAGTAAATAATGATGTTGCGCTGTGAAACCTTAAAAAATATTCAGGGGATGAAGTCACGTGATGTGACGATACATGTCGGGATTGTAGCAATAGGCGAAAACCGGAAGTGACGGAAGCGTACGAGCTTGGCGCTCGTGGAGTGTTATCTGAGCATTTTAAATACAAATGAGTGTATCTACTTTGTGCTTTTTAATACATTGATACATTTTAAGCGGTATCACGCTATTGGGATCTTTCTACCATTTCCTACCATCCTAACCGAGCACACTTGAGACAAAGGCTGTACCATATCTGTGATCAATCTGCATACACCAAAGAGGGACCCTCTGAATACCCCTGTCCAAAGCATTTGATTCATCCATGCTCTAACCTTACAGCAGTAAGATGAGGGGCTAATATGGAAGTTTTTGTCTACAGTTCTATTCCTGCAGCTCACCCTGGACACATTTCTTCGCTCCCCTGGAGTGTGGTATTCTCTGTCTTGGCTGTCAGCAGTTTGATGCCTTCCCAGCTCCTGGCGGAAATATGTCCCACCCTTCCTTGATCAGCAGGCTTCAGCACTATATGACCATTTTTTAGAGCTGTAAAGTAAGTTATTTGGGGTGTTTTGGTTGTTTCCTTTCCTTACATCCTTGTTCAGTTCATTGGAGTAATGTTGTATATATATATTTTTTATAGACATGAATTCTGCATTTGCTTCTGAAGAAGTCGAATGTATCCTCGAAACGCGTCAAGCTTTTTATGCAGTTTTTTATTCAATCGTGTTTGTGATTTTATTAAGTTTGTGCAATAATGTATTATTACAATTTTTTTTTACATGCATTATATGCCCATCAGCTTGTCGTACCTGCTATGTACCATGTCCTAAGCACATTGTTATGAATAAATGAATAATCTTACATAATGAATGTTATAAATCATCTTTTGATTATGCTATTTATTTATTTATTTGTTTTTCTCCAACACACATCTCACTCAAAGTCCCAATTTCCTCTTTTCTTCAATGTACACTAGGGATGGAAGTGTGTGTTCATTCGATCACACACTTCATTTAAAGTCCCTACTTCCTCAAAACTTCCATATTGGAATCTAGGGATGGAGATGTGTGATTTGAGTGGAATCCAATTGCCCATACGTGTTTATTATTGACAGTCAACCATATATTCTCATGGTTGACAGCTGACCTTATTTGCTGTTGGTCCGCATTTGTTTATATAAATAATAAATATTTACGTCGGCATATACTCTTCCACTCATCCAAATATTGTCTTAATTTGTCATTTATCATCCTGCTCAGGGCATGCAGCCTGTTGGCTTGGTTCGGGCTGGAGTGTTTCCAGGTCCAGGAGCTGCGATGCACACTGGGGCCTCCCCTCTCCTCCCTGCCAATTCGCTGGGGAAATTGGTGGGCGTCCTCACTGTGCATCAGCGCCCCAGTGTATGATGTCATTCCTAGGTGACGCAGCAACGGCAGTGTTCGTTCGGTGTGTGTTTTGGCATCTCCCCAGACGCTGGCTGTGTCGTGTCAGTTTCTGGCAGGAATGCCCTGTTCAAACAAACCCAGCATGACGCTGGGGGCGTCATATGCAGCAGCCCTGGTGGGTATATATTGCAGTCTTGGGGGAGTTATCACGTCTCCTTTCTTGCTGCACACTTCCTTTATCACACATGGAAGCCATGGCATCTACAATCACCAGGTACATGGTTCACTCTCCCCCCCCCCCTTTGGGGTTCTCTCTTTTGGCACCCTTTTTTTGGAACCTTATCAGTCCCTGAATCTCTAGACAGGATGGGTCTGTTGTGATTCTAGGACATTGCACCTTTTCACCCTTTGCTCCTGGGTTGTTGTCTTTCTTTGGATTTTTGGTTATTCTCTTCACATTTCCTGGTTTGTCTATTTTCTTATCTTGGGTTAGTCCTGAATCCCTGTACAGTCTCGTGCTGCTGTGTTTTCAGGATTTCTTACCATGTTTTCTATGGTTGCTCATGGGCTCTTTGCCCCTTGTTATTTCTACCCCACTTTTTCTGTTTCTTTTTCTTTCTTTTATTTTTTTCTTTCTTTTATTTCTTTCTTTTATTCTCTTTCTTTTTTCATTTTTCACCTAGATTGGAGCTGTCTACAGGTCTATTCCTGCAGCTCACCCTGGACACATTTCTTTGCTACCCTGGAGTGTGGTATTCTCCGTCTTGGCTGTCTGCAGTTTGAAGCCTCCTCAGCTCCCGGCAGAGATATGTCCCACCCTTCCTTGACCAGCAGGCTTCAGCATTATATGACCATTTTTTAGAGCTATAAAGTACGTTATTTGGGGTGTTTTGGTTGTTTGCTTTCCTTACATCCTTGTTTAATTCATTGGAGTAATGTTGGATATATATATTTTTTATAGACATGAATTCTGCATTTGCTTCTGCAGAAGTGGAATGTATCCAGGAAATGCATCAAGCTTTTTATGCAGTTTTTTATTCAATCATGTGTGTAATTTTCCTTTGATTTTATTAAGTTTGTGCGATAATGTATTATTACAATTTTGTTTTTTACATGCATTATATGCCCATCAGCTTGTCATACCTGCTATGTACCATGTCCTAAGCACATTGTTATGAATAAATCTCTTTTGATTATGCTATTTATTTATTTATTTGTTTTTCTCCAACACACATCTCACTCAAAATTCCAATTTCCCCTTTTCTTCAATGTAAGATGAGGGGCTTGTGCACATTCAGGTAGCACTGCAGTGGATTGGCCTGGCATTGGCCATTTGTTTTTTCACATTTCATGGTGAAGGGATATATCACTCATTCAACATTGTTTAACTGTCAAAGTGTTTTTTGGACTGTTTTACACATTTTTTGATACTTGAGCCCAGGGTATCTTGTGTATATGTTCATTATCACCACATGTTATCAAGTTAACCTTTATTTTAAGATTGCACCCAGCAACATTTTCACTACTTTATACTTACCATTTGCGATTAGTTTTGTATCATCTAGTGGTTATCATTATCACTATGTGTTGATCCTTATGCTTGCTGCACCTAGCAATCCTTCCACTCTGTACTTTATTTGATTGTAGCCGTATCTGTACTTTAGCACTTAGTAATTTGTGTTACAGTTAATGATTGCATTGATATTCACTTCTCTGTTCACTTTTGTTTATTATTTTTTACCTTGCACTAGCACTTTAATGTAGTGATCCACATTTTTTTAAAGGGATCACAGCACAACACCATTATTTTACTCATTCACTTTTCTATCTGCTAAGGATCAGCTAACCAGGTGTCTGCTGCAGTGTACCCTTAGTTTGCAATTAGTTGACAATGCGGGAGTACTATATATTTAATCTAGCTACCTTCTCTTTAAGAGACATGGTCAGTTCAGTACACTCTATTAATATTAAACACTCAATATATTTACATGTTCTATATGTACCCTTTGAAGACTAATAGATACATGGCAAATTACCACCATCAACAATAAAACAGGTATAGAACATTCATACTTCTTTCTGCTTAATGACATAGTAAATTAGATTCCGTATTTCTTCCCCAGGAGCTCAATAAAGCAGATGTTTAGATTTTATTCCAACAACTTTCACAAACTTTTTTGCAAATAAACCATAAGGCAATTTATTTAAAGCGCTGCACTGTGCAATGCATATTAAACACAGCTTTTCTTTTTTATGCTGTAAAGACTCTGCAATATTATGCATTTATACATATACTTTCTATTATTTTATGTATGACTGCATCTACTATACACATATTTTATGGTTATATGTTAAATAGCGGAAATGTCGTCTGGTGAAATTAAGATATAAATAATAAGCTTCACAAGAATGTGAGTATGATTGTTGCACTTATGTATGTTCAAGATGTTCATTATTATTGAAACTAGGAAGGTAAACAATTAAACAGAAACAAATTTGAATGAATTAAGCTTGTTTGTGTTTCTGGTACTTGTATGTGTTTGTTCTTTCCTCTCTGGGCCTTCAGCGTCTCTGAATGCCTAATTATAAATAGCATTACTAAACCATATTTTAATAAACTGCCGCACCTTAGACATTAACATGAGATAACAAATTTTCATCTAGACAAAGAACCCAGTGCATCTGATAAAGGTGATAGGGCATGTAGTGATCATTTACACTTTTTTTAAAGTGTGTATCTAATCAAAAACTTATTTTTTTAAATATATTAAGGGCAGTTAGAAATTCAACTATCATCAACTGATTCTGAAAAAAAATATTAAACACACTTTTTTTAATGCAAAAAATATGTGTATTTATCTATTTTTTTTAAGATAAATTTAGCCTCTAACTTGTGTTTCCGCTCCTGGTGATAATGTTGCCACTAGAACAGAACAAAGTCATTCAAATACAATGACAATAAAAACAAGTTTTATTAGCGATGCAGGGGAAGATGAAAACCAGGTTTTTTTATTTCTCTCTTTGTACGCAATGGAGATTTAATTTTTACTTACTGTACAATAAGTAATGTTGTGACCAGGAGAGGAAGTGAATGTAAATCTCCCCAAAGGTACACAGACAGAAATAAAACTTGATAAGGGCCCCAATTGTTCTCTCCTCTATCCAAAACTAACAAAAACATTTGACTAAAGATATAGTTGTTTTGGTGGTATCTATTGACTTTGTTTTGTAGTATGTTTCATGGACAAAATGTCACGTGGTGACCCTGTGAAACCAAGTTTTACATAGTGCCCCTTTAGGTGGGTCCACAGCCAAATTTTTCATTTGTGCACATCTATTGTGTGTGCAGGATGGGTTCACATATCCATGGTTACTCACCCTACATGCATTTTTGTGCTACAGTGCCATTCAATTTGACAATATACTAAGAATGTGTTGTATCACAAAAAAGGGTCAGGTGTGGTTTTACCTGTACCTAATGCATTGGCAGCCAATTATGAATCAATGGACTGCCTCAATGTTATGCAAATTAATGTACAACATAACATGTGTAAAAGAGTGTGCATTACTGCACTATTGAGAAGTGAACCTAGCCTAACACAATGAGAATGCTTTACGCACTAAGCTCCTATTGTCATTTTCCATTTATAGTCTTAGACAGGTAAATAAAAATTGTGGCATTTGAATATTTCAAATTTACCACTTGCAGTCAGCAGATGGAGCTTCAGACTGCTGGAACATAAGGCCACTTGGACAGAATTATTCTCAGGAACAATAGGTCTCAAGCATGTATTTTAAGTGCATATTAAATGAATTCTGCACTTCAGTGACCAGTTGTCAGCAGACAGCGGGCTGAAGCCCACTGTCATCTGACGTCACCGAGCCACTTCAGGCTGGGGCAAGATTGCAAGTTGGGGTCCGCCCACAACCCTGGACCAACACCTGGCTCAGCCTCTCAGCAAGTGGGCTGCTACCGCCCCCTCCACTGACAGTCCACTGACAGTCACCAGCTCTCTGCACAAAGAGGTCTGAGAACCGAGCGATCAGCAGTGTTTGATCAGTTTAGAGCCGGACCAATGTAACATCCACCTAGGTAAGTATGATTTTGAAAAAAACAAACTTCCCTTTTAGGTACTCCAGCTTTAATGTCAGTTTAAGGACAGCATGTTCCAGTAAATGATACTTGTTTAACTAAATATACTTACCGTCTAATAATGTATTCTGTTTATTCCATATAGCTTTAATATGATTGGGCATATTTTGACAGCAGATCCATGTAAGACTAAATCTGCCACATTGTTCCTGAATTAATAGGCATCTAAATTGCATGTGAAACAGAATACAGCATTAGCATGAAGGACTAATCGATAAGTGACCAATCCATTTAGAGTTGAAGGGACCTTGCAGAATTAAAGGTCATGTTTGATAGTGATGCAATAGCATTAATGTTTCTAGTGATTCATTTGACATGACATTAGTGTACTGCTTAAATGACACATTTAAACCTATAGCACGTTTTGTTAACGTTTAAAAGGATAGATAACTTCTGATGGAAGAAAACAATAAATGCTTATTTTCTTTCATAGTGGCATACAGCAGATTTTTATAGTCTACAAATGGTTTGTTGTAGTTATCACAGCAAAAGCAATTAAATAGAACACAAGAGTTTGTAAGCAGTAATGTGTAGTTCAAAATAATATAAAATAATAGTAAAACAGTACTGAATTCCTAAACACATAATTTCAATAAATTAGACTTAGGACTTTGAAAAGCACATGTCACACACAATATCACAAGAATGTGTTATAATGTGAAAGAAAGCCCCAGGGCTGTAATTGGACAACACAGTGCCTTGGCACATCTAAATATTAATAAACATCTCTACAAACTCTTATATCATGCAATTATTTTAGTAAAGCTAATGCTGAAAACCCCTAATGGAGGAAGAAAAGATTGGTCCTTGTTCCGACTTCTCTCAACATCACCTGCACACACTTCTCTCTATAGTTTGTTTTCTAAATGAAGCTACAAAATGATCCGATTTAGGATTTGGGGATTAAGTTGAGTTTAAAGCCAACTGAACCTTCGGTTAAAGTGTTTGTTACCCTATCATTTCATATTCCTGATATGTTCCTGCTGTACCATGTACTTGTATGAAAACATATCCTGTTCTCTTTGTATTGTTTCCTTTGTATAAAATCCCTGGTGGTCCTGCCAGTCCCTCTGCTTTCATATTAAAAATTTACCACACTAAGCAGGATAACAAAGCATGATCAATGCAGAAAAAAGGGGGGAGGGGGGTAAAGGGGGTTGTTGGGACTTTGCATGAGGCAATGAATAGGTAAATTCATCTGCCTCCATCCCTAATGTTTGATAATGTCAATGAAAGGAAAGGGTTGGGACTTTAAATGAAGCATAGCTAAAAAATAGAATCACAAGGTGGATTCCACAAGAATATACATAGATTAAAAAATACCATGATAAGATAAAGACCACCTTAACAATTTATTGTACATAGTAATATCATAATTTACAACCATTCTAAGGATAATAATACTTAAGTATACAGTAATATAATTGTAGGGGTTCACAATCAACATAATTACTTAATAGTCATAATAAAAGACTTCAATATTTCATAGCATTTTTAATGTGGGATCTCAGAATCGCATAATTATACGGTGTAGCATAAGGCAAAGCTCTATGCGTTTCGTGGAGTCTATCCACTCATCAGGAGCAGTTATAAATACAGAGATCTATAATAAAAAAGGAAAATTGCACATTGGCACCACACCCAGCATGCTGGACGTGCGGCGTCATTTGATGCCGCATGCTGGTGTTCTGGTCTTTCCATCAGCGTTGTATACGTGGGAGGGTCGGTGGCACTGGTTACAACCTGACATCATACGTCTGGGTGCTGGCGCCACCTCCTCCCTCTCCCCTCTTCTGTATAAAGCAGCGTGGCGTTAGCAGCACAACGCAGCCAGCTGTGTCCATTGAGACCACACACAGGTGAAGCACACATCCCTCCTCACTCCCTAGATTCTCACATACCAGCCCTCAGTACATGCATTGGAGATTTAAGGTAATTATTTCTTGTTTATGGTTCACAAACTGAGTTATTATTCTTCATACTTTGATCTCTACCCTGGTTGGATAGGTAAGCTATATTACCTAGTATATCAGTCCACCTGGTTTGGATAGTATTTGCCTAAGGCCAGCTCCATATACTAATATAGCTATATACTTTTTTATACAGTACATCTGCTGGAATTGGCATATACCCTCTATTACCAACAGGAGTTCCTTACATCACCTATGCTCTCCATACTGTCTCCCTGGTCACCTTCCTGGCTGCGATTTTGTGGCCTCAGCTCCCATGGGATGTTTGTTCCTCTATGGTGCCCCCAGCTGGTTTCAACATCATATTATTTAACATCCATTCTATGTGAAGGCATGAGCGTTTGGGAAATATGTTATCTTTCTTTGTTCTTTCTTTCCTTACGTCCAGCATTTGTTCATTTTGCAATTTTCCTTTTTTATTATAAATCTCTGTATTTATAACTGCTCCTGATGAGTGGATAGACTCCACAAAACGCGTAGAGGTTTGCCTTATGTTACACCATATAATCATGTGATTCTGAGATCCCACATTAAAAATGCTATGAAACATTGACTTTTTTTATTATGATTATTATTTATTATGATTATTAAGTAATTATGCTAATTGTGAATCCCTATAATTATATTACTGTATACTTATGTATTATTATCCTTAGAATGGTTGTAAATTATGATATTACTATGTACAATAAATTGTTAAGGTGTTCTTTATCTTATCATGGTATTTTTTAATTTATGTAAACTCTTGTGGAATCCACTTGTGACTCTATTTTTTAGCTATGCTTCATTTAAAGTCCCAACCCTTTCCTTCTATTGACATTGTCAAAGCATGATCAATTCCCTAGTTGTGCTGGGAACTCAGCCTGCTCTCTTCCAATGATCAGACTTGTCCTGACCCCCCCTGCACAGCCATTCACTGGGAAGACCAGCATGCTGTTGCTTTTTCTCCACCCAGCTCTTATGCAGGTGAGAACAGAGGGAATGTGATCACTTATATAAAAGGGAAAAAAGGTATTTATGTTTTTTTATATTTTTATATCTATACACAAATGTTTTGACTTTCATATCTATTTTAAACTGAATAGGTTGTTTTACAAGGTGATCATTTGCAATCACTTTAAATCAGCTAATTACATTCCATGTTTCCCTCCCCAGCCACAAAACCAGTCATGCTGACAGAGCAGTTTTGTATAAGAGGTGCATAGAGCCTGATAGGAAACTGAGAGACCAGTTCCCCATCATGTCCACATTGATGTTGATGGACAGCACACTACAGTGGGCAGATCCATAATGGCTAATCAGTCCAATAGTGGCTTTTGCATGCACACACCTTGTGCTCTCAATGAAACAGCTCTCCATCAGGTTCTTCCCACCCATTGACACAAACAATTTTCCAAATAGGAGCATTTCCATATTTGGTTAATGGCATCACTACTATCCCTTGACCATTTGTTTATATTTAGCTTTCAACCAGAAAATCACCAGCTCTAGGATGTCTTTAAGAGAAGTGAATGACAAATGAACACTCCAAATCTGGAGCAGATGTTCACAATGGTAATGGCAGGTGGACTTGTTGGGAACTTGGTACCAACAATGTATAAGAAAAGTAACTTTAAATCTTTGAAACAAGTATATAACGCTACATTTCAGGATTCACATAAACCTATTTTTCTGTTTTCCTCCATATACAGTACATATCTATACAGTATGTTACTACATTAAAGACACCATCAGTGAATAATTATTTTTTGCATAATTGCCAATTCAGATTATAATGACAAAGCACCAGGACCAAGAATGACCAGAACTAAATTCCCATGCAATCAGACGTTGCTTCAAGGGCTGTAATCACTGTTCCAGGTTTTAGCACACTGCTTTAAATAATCATATCAAATAAGTCTCATAGGACATTCTGCCTGAAGCTAGAGCTAAATGATATAAAGCCCAAGGATTGGCACGCACTAAGGGCTTAATGCACTAATGCACTAAAGTTCGTGAAATCAGACATTCCATGACACAAATGTTTAACATCAGATCAGTTCTTATTTTTAACAAGATTTCTTAGACATTTGTGAAATTAGTTAGGCTGAAAATTAATTTACCATTCATTTAAAGAGAGTACTGCTCTTAAAAAGTAGTGTATGTGGGTATATGATGTTGTGATATCTTAAAATGGCATTAAATGAAAAAACAATTAAGAAATATATTACAACATAACAATTCATAAATGTGGTGGCTGAATTCATTTTTTAAGTGATTTTTTGCCTTTATTTCACCTGTTGGTGCAGTTGTTAGCACATATCCTGTCTTAGGTTGTTTGTACTCTGGATAGTGGAACAACATAGACATATTTTGTCTATGGGAATCATTATTCCAGAGACCTGCTCTGCCATAATTCAGGTCCTGCAGAAGGACTATATTAAGGTAAGTTTTATCCTTTAACATCACATTCTATGTATTTAATGTTTGCTAATGTATTGTATTTATTTCATCATTCTCTAATTACCATGATTGTAATATACTGTGAATGTCCTCTTTATCCTTATGCATGCTGGAAGTTTTTAAAGTTCTTTTTTGTCCTTCATGAATATTTGCCTTCACTAACCTCCACAGCATGCTATCCTGGGCCCATACACACCTAGCCTAGTTACTTAACAATGTATTTTGTCAGCTCCATTGTAGTGCTTTACCCTAAACACCACCTAAAATGTGTTTAAATGTTATCGTTGTCCTTAAATTCAGGCATAGTGCCAAAGGCTTTTTTGGGGGGGTCCCAAACTCATTTGTAACCCTCCCTTCCCCCAACTGCTAAGTCAACTGATACCAATCCTCTATCTGCTGACTTTGCCAAACCCATACACACTATACCTACCTCTTTTTTGGTCAGATATATGGATGAATTCACCAAAGAATGTAGTGAAAGGGCCTGCCTGAATACTTTCAAATGGTACTGTTTAAAGTTTTGTTCTCCTATTATCTTGATAGGTAATTGCAGAATGTAAAAATGTGCTTCAATTTGTACAGTGTGTATTCATATTTTTGTATTATGACACTTCTTACTTGTCCAGTGGGCTGCCAATAGTGTAAGTAAGGAGGGCCTGGCCAAAATAACACACATTATGTATGCATTCAGCTCTCAATGAAGTGGAGATGGTTACCTGTCCAAGACATACCCCCCTAAAATTTTTACAATGGGCCATCAGAGGGGGTGAGGAATCTGATAAGTGGACCTTATATGTTTATCTTTAAATACGCCTTAAAATCAATGTTATACTGATGTTGGCCAAGAATGTTTGTGTCTAATCTGCTTGCAATGTTATGTGTAAAAGTACAATTTTTTTTTCTTGTTTCACTCCACAGTTTCCTTCAACGCCACAGGAATGACAGACTGTGGCTTCCCAATTTGCCCAGCGGTGGGAATTTCGCAACTGCGGAGGGGCAATTGATGGTAAACACGTCCACATCATCCCACCCACCCCCAAATTTGGGTCATACTATTATAATTACAAAGGGTTTAATAGTATAGTGATGTTGGCAGTGGTGTTGGCGACATACGAGTTTTTGTATGTGGTCGTGGGGAAGAATGGCTGCATGTCGGATGGTGGAGTCATTGCCCAGACCAAGTTCTACGGACAGCTCCAGAGTGGTGGCTTGGGAAAGACAACGTGGCTGGTCTACAGTTCATCTTTGTTGCTGATGAAGTGTTTGGGCTTGGTGAACATCGGATGCGGCCATTCTCCATGAGGACTCTCACCCCGGACCAGAGGGTTTTAGCTACCGGCTGGCCAGAGTCAGAAGAGTGGTGGAGAATGCTTTTGGGATAATGGCCAACTGGTTCCTCCTATTCCTGATGCCAATAAACATGGCGGAATATAAACGAAACCATATAGAACTTGCATGCTGCATTCTACACAACTTTCTAAGGAGAAATGCTATGAACTATGTGGCCTCAGTTGGGCCTGAGGCTGGATTTCAAGAACAAACAACCCTGACGGCACTTGAAGCTGGCTGTCCTGGCCAGCCCCCCCAAAGTGCCCGCGAGGTCCGTCAAAAATATATGGAATACTTTGCGGGTAGGGGGGCCATTGATATGCCAGCAAATGTTTGAGAAACATTTAAAATTTTTTTTTTTTTATTTAATATAATATAATATTTCATTTGATTTACTGCTTGTGTTTCTTTTAGCTGTCTCCTAGGTTCTCCAATGGGTTTTTCTTTTTGGCCATTTTCTTCAACAGTGCAAACATAATTTATTTGATACATGAGGTGACAATCTCTTCTTCAGCTAACAATTATGTTGTGGGTCTGCTACACACACACACACACACACACACACACACACACACCTTGTTTTTGTTTAATGTATGTAATGCATTCATGTAAAAAAAAAAAAAACATCCTTTTCAGCACCATAAATTATTAATTGTTTTGAGTCCCGAAAATGGCCTGATTGGGGCAAATTTTAGAGCACTGTGGGGGTTATTTACTAAAGGCAAATCCACTTTGCACTACAAGTGCACTTGTAGTGCAAAGTGGATTTGCCTTTAGTAAATAACCCCCATTGCCACTGTAAACACCAACTTACTCCAAAAACTGGTATTGAGCATTGAAAGAAGAAGCCACACATTGTTGAGTAGAAAACATTTAACTCAAAGCACATTCACGTGTGCGTTAGAAAAGGATTTTTGAACAAACCAACATATTTGTTGTATAACGTTTTTAGGTTTGACAGTACAAATAGTCTTTTTTTGGTTAAACAGGCATGTTTAAAACCATAAAACATACACAACTTAGGAACTTTCAAAGTTCAACTTTGACAACGTGAAGACAATATCAGACAAATTAGTAGGGATGAGCCGAACACCCCCCAGTTCGGTTTGTGGCAGAACATGCGAACGGACAAAAAATTTGTGCGAACACCGCTAAATTCTAAGGGACTCAAATGTGAAAAATCAAAAGCGCTAATTTTAAAGGCTAATATGCAAGTTATTGTCATAAAAAGTGTTTGGGGACCCGGGTTCTGCCCCAGGGGACATGTATCAATGCAAAAAAAAAGTTTTAAAAACTGTCGTTTTTTTTTGGGAGCAGTGATTTTAAGAATAGTGAAACAATAAAAGTGTAATATTCCTTTAAATATCATGCCTGGGGGGTGTCTATAGTATGCCTGTAAAGTGGCACATTTTTCCCATGTTTAGAACAGTCCCTGCACAAAATGACATTTCTAAAGGAAAAAAGTAATTTTAAACTGCGTGCGGCTGTAATATAAGGTTGCCCTCCCCCCAGCCCATTACCAGGCCCTTTGGGTCTGGTATGGATATTAAGGAGAACCCCGCACCTAAATAAAAAAAAAGGCGTGTGGCCCCCAGGCCCTATATACTCTGAACAGCAGTATATAGGCGGTCCCTGGGTTACAAACAAGATAGGGACTGTAGGTTTGTTGTTAAGTTGAATCTGTTTGTAATTTGGAACAGGTACATTTTTTAAGTGTAGCTCCAGCCCAAAAATTTATTTTTAAGATTTTTGGATAATATAGGGAAGGGTTATCACCCCAGTAATATTTGTTTTGCTGTCTGTGCCCCTGTTCAGAAGATTTCATCTCACTTTCTGTCCCAAGAACAATTGAATTTTGAACATTTTGGGTTATTAGGGAAACAAGGGTTGGTGATAAAGCATCAGTGGATACACCTTTCCCCATATTAACTCTTATGCCCCATACACACGATTGGACGATGGAAGCTTGTTGACGGAAATTCCGACCGTGTGTAGGCTCCATTGGACATTTTCCATCGGAATTTCTGTCACACAAAATTTGAGATCTGGGTCTCAAATTTTCCGGCAACAAAATCTGTTGTCAAAAATTCCGATTGTGTGTACACAACTCTGATGCACAAAGTTCCACGTATGCTCGGAATCAAGAAGAAGAGCTGCATTGGCTATTGAACTTCATTTTTCTCAGCTCGTCATACGTGTTGTACGTCACCGCGTTCTTGACGTTTGGAATTTCCGACAAGATTTGTGTGACCATGTGTCTGCAAGACAAGTTTGAGCCAACATCCGTCAGAAAAAAAAACATGGATTTTGTAGTCGGAATGTCCGATCGTGTGTACGCGGCATAACAGGATAGAATTTCCCTTCCTAGGGGTAGATTTCCTCTCACTTCTTGTTGTCTCCCTCCATTTGTAAGTAGGAGTCCTTTGTAAGTCTGATGTTTGAAAATAGGAGACCGCCTGTATATACTATACGGCCTGCCCTATTCACTCTGTGGAAAATTGGGCCTTAGGTGTTGGTGGTGCCAGAACACTGTAAGCCCTCAGAGTTACTCTTGGTGGGCACTGGAATTGGCCCTGCTGTGAAATATTATATAAAGAATTGTAATTACATGCCCCTGCTAA
The DNA here is from genome assembly GCF_042186555.1 of Aquarana catesbeiana. Classification (NCBI taxonomy): domain Eukaryota; kingdom Metazoa; phylum Chordata; class Amphibia; order Anura; family Ranidae; genus Aquarana; species Aquarana catesbeiana. The sequence continues at coordinate 213,569,046 of NC_133327.1, forward strand.
ACAGGAGCAGAAAAATTGGGCCTTAGGCGGTGGTGGTGGGAACCAGGCTCAGAGTAGTTTTCCTTCATTTGCAGCTGCCAAAGCGGCCTATTCCACCTGCTCCTTGTCCACAGTCACTCCTTCCGTAGCCCCACCATCATGCATGGAGGAGTCCCCTGAACTATTTGACCACAGTGTCGGTTACATGCTGCTGGAGGGTGCACAGCGATTTGAAGGCTTCGATGTTGGTTCCCAGGTTGAGGAAGTGAGTAACGTGAGCCTAGAGAGAGGGGGAGCCCAAGAAGGACAAGAAACTGGCAGTCATGTTCCCCCAGCTGCAGCATAATGCCAAGTTTGCTCCAGTGACGAGGAGGGAGGGGATGATGAGGTCACTGACTCTACTTGGGTGCCTGATAGAATAGAGGAGGAGGCACAACTCCAATGAGGCAGGATGTCCTCTAGGGGACAGCTTAAGGGCAGCCACCCTACTGCATCACACCACAGAGCTCTGCAGGTGCAGGGCACTGCTGACTCCCTGCTGATTTTGAAAAGTTCCTTGGTGTGGGCCTTTATGGACACATGTGCAGCAGATCGCACCATTGCTGTTTGCAACTTATGTCTGAAGCGGATCAAGCATGGCCACAACAGCAGCCGCTTGGGCACCACATGCTTGACCAGACATATGATGACCCCCCATGCAGTCTTTTTCCCGTATACTATATTTGAGATTTAATATCTCTCAGATATGATTTGGGTTAAATGAGAGTTATTTGACCATGAGTGAAAGCTTTAATACAATGACAACATTTATTGGTGAGTAGTTGAAAATATATCTAATACACAACCATCTATCTATAGTCTACACCAAGGAAGAAAATATTAGGTTAAAATAAGAGAATTACATGAAGGAATACAGAGTATATTCCTCAAAACATTAATCTACAAACATATTTAGTAACAAGCAAAATGCAGACCTTTCCCATAATTACCCTTTGCACCAAAGTTCCATTCTGATGGTTGCTCTCCCATAAAAGTGTGTGTTTCCCTCCCATCTAGTCTGTGTATATCATTACATGCTGATGCTTCATTGGTTGGCATAGCGTGGCTCTGATTGGTGAGCTTCCCTATTCCTGGTTAAGAACTGGCTACATCTCCAATCCCTATACTTTGCATAAGTCAGCCCCTTTTAATGCAAATCCTTGTGACTATTCTGAGAAGGAGCTTAACTTGAATTCTTCTGGGAAGTTAAGTATTGATTACGGGTTGGCCTCCCTTCATTGCATATCCCAGCATGGGATCCTTTGAAGTGAGTATGTGTAAAACAATGAGGTTTGGATCCCATTGTTTGTATACACAAGCCTAGGCACCGACTTGTCTGGTCTACCAGAGATTTCTGTGAAGATAATATGTTCCATCCTACATAGATAAAAGCTAAATTAAATATATTAATAATTCCAATATTTTACAGCTATTAATGTAGATTTCACATAAACTCATAAGGCAACAAGTCCGTTGGCAACAGCACTTGAAAGACTCACATCAAAGAAAAAGGTGGACTTCTCCTTGCTCCTCATCTGGGATCTCCAACCCTACTATATCTCCAGTCCTCTTGAAAACCTGCACTGAGAGGAATGAAGATATAGCAATAGGTGTCCCAAGTACTTGCAGCCAATCTGCTAGCAGTACACCACCATGTAATGTTAGCAGGCAAATTTCCATACCCCAGTTGCTAAACCGTAAAAAGAAATTTGGTCCCAGCCATCCACATGCTCAGCGTCTGAATGCTAGCTTGGCCAAATTGCTAACACTGCAACTACTGCCTTTTCAGCTGGTAGACTCTGCCCCCTTTCGTGAATTTGTGGAATGTGCTGTACGTCAGTTGCAGGTTCCAAAATGCCATTTCTTTTCACGGAAGACCATTCCAGCTCTCTACCGGCATGTGGAAGGCAATGTTTTTGTCTTGTTGGACAGGGCGGTCAGCAGTAAGGTGTATATTACCGCAGACTCATGGTCTAGCAGGCATGGGCAGGGATGTTACCTTTCCTTCATGGCACACTGGGTAACTCTGCTGGCAGCTGGGAAGGATGCGGGACAGGGTTCAGTATTGTTGGAGCTTGTTCTGCCACCACGCCTCCAAAATTCTAGTGGTGATTCTGCCACAGCTCTCTCCTCCACCCCCTCCTCTTCTTCTTCCTCTATGGCCTCTTCTGCAGATTTGTTCTCTGAACCAGCGGTGCTCCGTAAGCACTCAAGGGGCTATGCAAGCACTCAGGCAAAAAGATGCCATGCGGTGCATGAGTTACATAGTTATATAGTAGGTGAGGTTGAAAAAAGACACAAGTCCATCAAGTCCAACCTATGTGTGTGATTATATGTCAGTATTACATTGTATATATGTTGGGGTCATTCAGGTGCTTATCTAATAGTTTCTTGAAACTATTGTTGCCCTCCACTGAGACCACCCCCTGTGGAAGGGAATTCCACATCCTTGCCACTCTTACAGTAAAGAACCCTCTATGTAGTTTAAGGTTAAACCACTGCTTAGGGGACAGGAGCCACACTGGGGCAGAGATTTTGTCAGCTCTGCAGGGGCAGGCTCAGAGGTGATTGACGCCACGCCAGCTTCAGCCAGGAATGGTTGTATGCGACAATGGCACCAACCTTCTCTCCACCCTCCGACAGGGACACTTGACCCATGTTCCATGTTTGCACACATCCTGAATTTGATGTTGCAGCGGTTCTTGAGCAGGTAGCCAGGCTTACAAGATCTCCTGAGGCAGGCCAGAAAAGTCTGTAGTCATTTCCACTGGTCATACAATGCCAGTGCTTGGCTGGCTGACATTAAAAGGGAATGCAACCTGCCCACCAATCGTCTCATTTGTGACATGTTCACCAGGTGGAACTCAACATTGGCCATGCTGCAGCAGCTGCACATGCAGCAGAGGGCCATCAATGAGTACCTGTGTATGGCACCAGGACAGGGTCAGGGGAGTTACATAGTTAGTAATGTTGAATAAGGATACCAGTCCATTCAGTTCGACTTGAGTGAGTGTGGGTGTGTGTCTATAATTGTCCCTATCCCTGTACATTGTGTCTCATTAAGATGCTCATCTATTATTATTTATTTAAGGTACCCATATAGCGCTGTCAATTTACGCAGCGCTCCACACATACATCACACACTCACATCGGTCCCTACCCTCAAGAAGCCCATAATCCAAGGTCCCCAACTCACATTCATATACAGGGGCCAATTTATTTTGGATAGAAGCCAATTAACTTACCAGCATGTCTTTGGAGTGTGGGAGGAAACCGGAGTACCCGGAGGAAACCCACGCAGGCACAGGGAGAACATGCAAACTCCAGGCAGGTAGTGTCATGGTTGGGATTCAAACCAATGACCCTTTTTACTGCT